>NC_056738.1:256740930-256900930 GCF_019279795.1 Protopterus annectens
CCAGGGCGATGGTGGCCATATGCCAGCAAAAGCAGCAGCTGGCAGTCGTCGCGGATGACAACAGGGCTGCGGCCGCCCCCGTAGTGCCAGCAGCAGCCCCAGCAATGCTGGGTCTGTGCTGTCATCAGACCGCCCCAGGAGACCACGTTCACATGGCTCTGGCCGGGCCCGACAGGGATCTGTGTCCAGTCAACGAACACCTGCTTCTGATGACAGTACCCAGTCTGGGTTGTTACTGGATACGGTCCGTAGCACCCCTGCAAGGCACAGGTACCGTGTCCATGGCCAGAGACACTGATCTGTATGACCTGGCAGGTACAGTCTGTGGCTGTCCACAAACACCAGTATATGACAGCCATGAGGTGGAACTGTGTGCATCCATACACATGTGAATTGACAACACCTAGGGCTACCGCATACATGCACACACTGCATCAACATTGCCCCACCTTCTACTGCTGTCCCTCACCAACACACATACACATACATGTCAATCGGTGTTATAGGTGGCTGACTCAGGCATACCAAGTTCACACCCGGTGCATATGATGAAACTGTGCCACCTCCTGCAATCTGTAACAACTGTGCAGGTACAGATTAACATGTTGCTGATGCACAGGGTGACCACATAGATGTGTAGTAATAGTATCATGTTGTTAACAGTACTGTGTGCTGAATTAATTGTGGGTATATCACATCATGCCTGATGCAGTAAATGTGTGATTGTCATGTACTGTTGTCTACATCCATGCTTAGTACCATAGTGTATCATCTGCACATGTTGGCATTCTGGTGGTAATGATGTCAACAGAAGGCTGCATACATAGGTAGCACAGGGGATAAGGTAATGAATGTAGTAATATGCAAAGATGGACATGTAAATTGCATGTGGCATGTTGCCCACACTGGACTCTGCAATGCAGATGTTTGAGGATGTTGATATGTGTTCAGTACTACTCGACTGGTACAGGACACACAGGAGCACCCTAGCACTGCATTCTCACATCTCATACCATGCTAGACAGCCCCAACACACAAAACTAACTGTCACAGGAGGGAGAGTCCCCATATATGTCAGGGATACTGTGGTGGCAGGCCAGGTAGCATACATCCTACTAAGTATGGAACCACTGAGTGAAGGCTCAGTGTCTGTTATTTGACATGTGTATTACTGCAGGTATGAGCACATGGGTTTCCATCCAGTTATTGTACATGCTGACAGTACATGGTCTGTACACTTGTGTGCACTGAGACTGGACCCTAGCCATCTGACCCGTGTATTTCCATGTACATGTGCATAGTGCCTACATATTTGCAGTGTTACCTACTGGAAGTGGTACAGCTTGTTTGTTGTACAATGGACTACATGCAGCCCTGTTTACTGTAGCTTTGTTTGCATGCATGTTTGCTTGCAATTACCCTGGAATACTGATCACACCTGCAATGCATAGTTATAGAGCTTCTGTGGACTCCTAGTGCCATCTGCATAGCTTACTATATGTATGTCCATGTCCCACTTGACAGGATGTCACTGTTTGTCCTGTTCACATGTACATTGCCTGTGACACAGTGCATATGACTTACCTGGCATGTGTCCACGTGTGCAGTCATATATGCTACTGCTAACTAATCACAGGCACTACACCTTCACATATTCATCTTCTGTTGAACTACCTGCTTCGCTAGGGATGGCCTGCACCTGTCACCCCTGGGCTTTCAGATATTGGCAAAGGCTCTTGCTACCCCCATAGTGCCTATGTTAGGCAAGGCTCAAATGACAAACCCACCTTCATAGGTATCACAAGGGATAACAAACTAAGAGTAATGCTACCCAATGCCAGAAGTCTAAACCTCCAGATGCATGCACCCGAAACTCTCCTTGGCATGGAGAACATCGATATCTGTGCAGTAACAGATGCCTGGTTCAGGGCTACTGAGAGCACACCAGCACTACCAGGTTTAAACTGGTTGATGTCTTTGAAACAGTCACCAAGGCCATTGACGAGGGGAAGGTGGTTCACACAGCCTACCTGGACCTCGCAAAAGCCTTCACAACAATACCCCACTTGGGCATTCTAGAGAAGCTCACCAGCTTAAATATAAGCCCCTATATCACTAGATGGATTGCACAGTGGATTAAGGGCAGAACCCACATGGTTAGAATTGCTGGAGCCATGCCAGACTCCAAACCAGTTATGAGTTGTGTCCCACAAGGCTCAGTCCTCGGACCTCTCTTGTTTGGTATATATTTATTGGAGGTACAGACCAACACGGATGGACTGTGGCTGACCAAATATGCAGATGACTGCGAACTGGCCACCATAATCGACTCTGCAGCCAACACAAGCATCTTCCAAAGGGGCATCATAGAAACAGACAACTTGTGCCAGAGCCATGGCCTTCAGCTGAACAGTGTTTAGAAAGGGAAATGTGCATCCTGTAATCTGTTCTCCTAGTTGCCCAAAGGGACATTGCCCTCACATACAATTGCACACACACTAACCCCACACTTGCCATTTGCTGGATTCAAACCCCTATCTGACTATGTTATGATATTTGAGACGGACACATTAACAGAGTGCGCTATTCACATTACTGGGAGGTTTCCCTTCTCTTGCTGTACTTATAGGGTGCTGACATCATCAGTGTTTAGAAAGGGAAATGTGCATCCTGTAGTCTGTTCTCCTAGTTGCCAAAAGGGACATTTTTCTCACACACACTAACTTCTCTCAGACAAACACACACACTTGCTATTTGCAGGATTCAAACCCCTACCTAACTATATTATGACATTTGAGATGGACGCATTAGCAGAGCACGCTATTCGCATTACTTGGAGGTTTCTTTTCTCCTGCTGTACTTATAGAGTGCTGACATCATCGGTGTTTAGAAAGGGGAATGTGCATCCTGTAGTGTATTTTCCCAGTTGTCAAAAGGGGAATTTCTCTCCCACAGACTTACACACACACCAAACCCACTCACACACACTGAGCATTTGCAGGATTCAAACCCCTACCTAACTATGTTATGATACTTGAGACGGACGCATTAGCAGAGCGCGCTATTTACATTATTGGGAGGGCTTTCTTCTCCTGCTTTACTTATAGAGTGCTGTCATCATCGGTGTTTAGAAAGGGGAATGTGCATCCTGTAGTGTGTTTTCGCAGTTGCCAAAAGGGACATTTCTCTCTCACAGACTTAGACACACACCAACCCCACTCGCACACACATTAAGCATTTGCAGGATTCAAACCCCTACCTAACTATGTTATTACTCTAGAGATGGACGCATTAGCGGAGCACGCTATTCGCATTAGTGGGAGGGTTAGCTTCTCCTGCTGTACTTATAGGGTGCTGACATCATCGGTGTTTCGAAAGGGGAATGTGCATCCTGTGGGGAGGCAGACACCAAGCACACTCTGGCTAAGCTGTCATTCCCTAGGGCAAACAGCCTAGTGTTGACCTCTACACCCATATGTTTAATTGTCAAATGCACCTTATTTGTTGCTGATAGACTGTTTGCACATCTTTATTGCCATAGCATTCCCTGTTTGTATGAACAACTTGTGCATCTGTGGAAGATGTTTGCATATGGGAGGGATCCACTATATCACGTATGTCTCTGTAGTTATTTAACTGTGTGCACTGGGCAGACTGTTGTAATGTGGTTGGTTCCTGGAATAACACGTGAAAATACCAGATATGTGTGTCCAACTGCTAAACTGAAATTTGGCCTAAGTGTGTGAGCATGCCCAGTTCAGCCTTCCTATGGCATGCTGTCTGACATATGTCTCATTTATCAAAGTGTGTGAGCATGCCCAGTGTGAGCATTCCATATGTTGGACTCTGCAGCCCACCACATTTGTGGATGAGTGTGAACATCAACAAATATCACCCGTTTATGGTTGTGTGTTGTGTGTCATGTTGTGTAGTTACTGTACAACTGCTTTGTGTGTGAACACAACAGGATTATACTGTGCCTGCAGTGTTTGCATGGGATACTTTGCATACAGTTGTCAACATCCTTTCACACTGACCTGACATTGTAGTACTGTATAGTGTACTGGTAGTACTTTGACTGTGGTGGACAGTATCCTGGGCTTTAGTGCTATCACTGCTTTACATTTTGATAGTGGGCACAACAGCCTGGTTAGGGTCCAGTTGTGTACATCTGACCATGTTGCATTCTGTTCAGATATGAACTACTTAAACCAGGCTTGTCCAACATTGGTAGTGTATTCCACAACATAGGTGTACATTTGCAAACACTAGCGATGTGCCCTAGTCCATGTCTAATGCTAGTTGGAGAGTGTGTTTGTCCTTCAACACACATTGTAAGTGGAGTTTGCCATGACATATGTTATGGTTAGTATACTGTGCCTCTGTCTACCTGTGACATGACAGTGATACCCAGGATAAAGCTACCATCTCCCATCCACTCATCAAGATTCCTATTGAGGAAGATTGATAAGTGACTCTATGGGTACCTGTACTGGGGGTTCACTCATGGGTGGTGGTGGCTTCTGTGTTATGGATCATGCAGTACAGCTTGTCCTATGTAAGTCAGTGCTGGGATTCAGGTCACTCATGTGCATAGCTCACTGCCATTCAGATTGTACAAGGTGCAGCATGTTTATTGATACCAGCAACACAGGCAACACATGGCATCTGTGCAAGCTCTTTGATACTCCTGGTGAGGTACTGTTGGGGACTTTACGGTTGATGGAGGTGTCTGCTGAGGTACATCCCACAGGGGCTATTGTAGTCAATTGTACCGCTGATGAAGGATAACTGCAGAGCCACAATGACCTCCCCTTATCTAGATCTGACAACCTTCATGATTAGGTGGGTATATGGTATGTTTCTGTAAACACTACAGCACATGTTTGTCCAATGCAGGATATCTATCACCTTGTGTCCCCAGGTCTCTCATTACATGTTAACTACATAATGGGTTAACACCTATGTGGTAATTGGTGGGCACTTACTGTATATCCACGGGGGTTGACTATACACGTTTCTGCAATTAGCTTGCTGACATGGCTATGGCACCAGTTGTCTGTTTCTATGTGGCCCTTTTGTGGGATGCTTGTGTCAGCTGGTGGATCATATGTGGTGAGCAGTTTTCAGTCCTCTGCAAACATGTTCGGACGCAGTCCTTCCATGTTTCGTTGTACCTATGGGACATATATACCAGACGAGGGAGATCCCAGGACCAAGCCTTGTGGGATGCCAGTTATATCTGGTTTGTAGTCTGACATGGCTGCAGCATGTCTGACCATGTCTGTTCTGTCCTTGGTCTGATTTGCAACCCCTCTACTGACATAGGGGTTTATATTTAAGCTGGTGAGCTTATCTATAATGAACACGTAGGGTATTGTATAGAAGCCTTTGCAAGGTCCAGCTACGCTGTGTGGACCACATTGCCCTCATCAATGACCTTAATGACTGTTTTAATTGAGTCAAACATGTTTAGGGGCAGGATCTGCACTTAAGAAAGCCACACTGGGTAGGGTCAGGTGTCAGTAGATCCCCAATATCTTTATGTCTGTGGTACATGCTGATCCTTTCCATAGCTGTGCAGACTGAGCTTCTCAGAATTCTGGGGTAGTAGTTTTCAGTATCCATTCAGGCAACACCTTTGTTGAGAAGGACCACTGTTGTTGTACACTGCTCTTTGGGTACATATTCTGTGGTAAGGCTGACATTGAGCAGTAGTGTGGTTTGGCATTCCATTCATCTTGGAGTCCATGTTGCACTCAGCCCAGGACACCATCTCATACCATTGCTGCTGCGTGTTTTGCTTTGTAGATGTTGGCTGTTACCTCAGCATCTGCAATGTCAGGGGGCCAGCAGTCTGCTGGGATAGATATTCTGCATTCGGGGTTTGCACTGCACCTGTCAGGATGTATGTTGGCAATATGTGTGTGTGTTTGTGATATTTGTGTGTTTCAGAGCATATCTGTGAATTCCCAACATGGTTCCTACCATCAGTTGTGAAAGCCTTGGGATTATCCTTAGTGTCCTGTACAATTTGTATCTTCATAGGTTCATAGGTTCATACTAGGCTATCCACCCTAGGGCATTTGTTAGCCTAGCCAGAGTGTGTGTGGCTTTTGCCACCCCTTGCTATGTGAATATTATGGCCATTTATGATTTGCTTTGCTGTGCCTCTGTCTGGACATGACACAGTGAAGACCCCAGTGTAACTCTACAATCATCCATCCACTTGGCAAGATTCCTGTTGAAGAGTGTCAGTGAGGGGCTCTGCCTAACATGGAGTGGGATTCTGGTCCAGGGTGTGGGGAGCCTCTGGATTATGTATCTGTCCCACCAGCACATCCTATTTCATTATTTGTTGAGGTTGACATCTCTCACTCTCACAGCTCCGATGGCTTTGAGTTTTCTGGGGTGGAGCATGTCCATTACTCCTGTGTTGGGCATGGCCTTCTACAACAGGCATGCAATGCCTCTGTGTAGGCAGTATGTGACTGCATTCAGCTGGGGTGTCTACAGCCAGGCAGCATATGACATATATTTGAGACCCTTTATCCTCTTGGTGAGGTACCTTTGAGGTCTTTCTAACTGCTGCAGGTGTCAGGTAAGGTACATCCCATATGAGGCATTGTACTAGATTATGGGTGTGATAAGAGAACAGTATAGGGGCACAATGACCTCTGTTGACGTAGATGTGAATCCTTTCCTGATACGGTGTCAAATGTAGAGAGTCTTCCTAGCCACATTGGCAATGTGGGTGTCACATAACAGGTTACTGTCCACTTGTGTCCCTAGGTCCCTGGTTACTCCTTCCATACATAATGGTTTACCATCTATGTGGTAATTTGTGGTACCTTGTTTGGTATTTAGTGGGACATTCATAGTGTCCAGTGTCTTCAGGACAGCTGGGTGGGGTTCCTGTGTGTGAGAGTGTGGTCTGTAGCATGCTACAGAATGTACAGCAGTCTTGCCTACAGTTAGTTGCACATGGGTGGACCCCAATGCCTTGTGCATTGTCAGTTACCTGGACATATGGGTGTCTGTGCTGAATATGGATACTCACCCTCCTTTTATGTTTTGTTCCAGGTTTTGGGGCCATGACACATGATACGTGGTATAACCTGGTAGTGCTGGTGTGCTGTCAGGAGGCTTGCAGCAGGTTTCTGTCACTGCACAGACATCGATGTTCTCCATACTGGGGATGGCCTTGGGAGCATGCATATTGGGGTTTACACATCTGGCATTGATCAGCATTACCCTTATGTTTCTTTCCACTTATGTTTTCTAGGCTGGTGGGTCGGTCTTTTCAGCCTTGCCTACAAAAGGCTCTATTGAGGTGGCAAAGGCCTTATCCAATATTCAGATGCCCAGGGGTAACAGGTACAAGCCATCCCAAGAACAGCTGCGTGGCTTGTCAAGCATGACATCCCAAGCAGACAGACATTGGATCCCCTTGGAATGACACCAGTAAGTGTGCCACTTGCTATGACTGATCATTCCGTGTTTGTACTGTGGCATTATTCTCGGTAAGGGTAGGATGCTGCAAACGGTGAGTGTCATACCGGCCTGGACTACATAATTAGAGAGCTCATCTATGTCTCTTTTCATGTAGTCTAGGGAGGTACATCTCAGGTCATTCACACCAGCATGGACTATGACTGCATCATATTTCTACTTGCTTTTGAGTGACCTGCATACTTCTGTTATGTGGCGTATTGTGGCAGCCTACAGGCAGCTTACTGTACCCTTTCCCTTGTTCAGTCTGGTGTGCGGGACAGCAGTGTGTCTGACTATGGAGTCACCTATTACAACTGTATCAGGCATGTTGTTTCTCCTTCTGGCCTGTGACTGTTTGGCACACCAGCTTTGTGTACTATGTGTTGCATGTGCTATGTTTGGAGGTTGTTTGATTGGGTGTCTGCTTTAGAGGCCTCTGTTGGTGTGCTGTGTTTGTAATTTGTGCCTCCGGGAATGTTTTTCTGTGTTTATGTGTTTGGTTTGCAGTTGTGATAGGTCTATGTGGGACTGTGTTTGTGGTTTGTGTGTGGTTACCTTCTCCTCCTGACTAGTTGTTCGAATACTGAGTTGAGGGAGCTCAGCCTCCAGTTTGGATAGATGGTTGCATCTCTCACATATATTTGTATTTCTTGGGTGGAGTTGGGGGTTGTCTGTGTACTTGGGGCAGGTGTAACATTGCCTCAGGATTCACAGATTCAACTTGTTGTGGCTGGCCTTAGTGGATTGTATGTGTGGACAAATTTTATTGCCATACTACTGATCAGTGATTACTTCATTGTTTATGTTTGCTCTATCATGTAGTAGCTTCCTCATTCTATTGCTTGGTTTGGTTATGGCTGGTGTCCACCATGCCAGATTCCTGCATGTGTGGCATTGTGTCTTGTTTTAATTTAGGATTGCATAATCCAAGCTTTCCTGGCAGTGTTCATGGAATGGCTGTATTACAGGTTCTGAGGTGTGGCCCATATTTTGCACCTGCACAGGACCTTTAATGGATTCCACATCAGTTTGGAGGAGTGCAAATATTGCTTAACACATGTTTTCCACTGTGGTTTTCTGGCCAGGAACTTTGGTCAGGATTTGTGTATCCAGTGTGATTACTCTATGGTCTGGTTTTACCAGTGAGCAATACACTTCTCATCTTGCCATCCAGTACCCATGTTGCTGATTATCACATCCAGTATACTTACCCCTCTTGTGGGACTGGTACATTGTTCCTGGGCCTTTTGGTTTATGGATTCTATGAACTTTTGTCCTACACTGTTGGAGCTAGTATAATGCTGCCAGTCTATGTCTGGGTATTTTCAGTCACCCAATATAATGTGGTTTGGAGGACTTGATATATTCATGTATTCCAGCATAGGCCAGGTGCAGTTCCTGGTGTTGGGACAGTAGTCTGTAGCAGGCTATAAACTGGGGGGCAGTTTTAGCCACTGTTACTTGACCATGGCTAGTCCATGCTGCTTTTTGTTGTGGTACCAACATGGGGGTGTGGTTATCCTTGACAATTCTTGCTAGTCACCCTCCCTTTGTAGCTTGTTCCATGTTTTGAGGCTGTACATCACAGTATGAGGTTTAACCTGGTAGTGTTAGGGTGCTGTTGTGAGCCTTGGCTCAGTTTTCTATTACAGCGCAGATATCAACATTCTCCATGCTGGGTGAGTTTAGACTGCATGCATCTTGCTGTTTCGACTTATCCCTTATCTTATTCTTATCCCTTCTGATACCTATGGAGATAGGTTTGTGTTTCGAGCCTTACCTATTCAGGGCACACTGTGGGTAACAACAGCCTTTGCCAGATCCATACGGCCTTCACTGATAGGTGCACGCCAGTCCTAGCAGGTGGTGCATCATGTCATGCTCAGCATGTCATCCCAGACTGGCACACATTGGATCCCCTTTGACTAACTGCGATACTTCAGTCAATTAATGCATTTGATCATCTCATTGTCATGTTGTGGCATGATGCTTGGTGAGGGTAGGATGTTAGTCAGAGTCCTCAGGTGTGCATATAGTACATGGTGTTACTTTACTTAACACATAGCAGTCATGCCTCAGGTGGTGCTGCAGGGCTGCCTCTGTTGGATGCGCATATTACACTTCCCTGTACATGTTTGAGAGCAGGTTGTGTCATGTTAGGCATCCCTGTTACTATATGAGTGAGTCAGAGAGGGGTATCATTCCCAGGGTTCCTACTGAGCCAGTGTATGTGCTATGCGTTGTCTCTTTGCCAAGGCCAGGGCATACTGGGCATGCCTCCTTCTGCCTACTGGGGCAGGCTCAGGTTGTTCCTCCTCTGAATCACGCTCTGCCTGTGATGGCCTTGGCAATGGTGGGGGGCTGTTTGGCCCGGCCCTATGCTTGTCCTGCTGTAGCTGTTTTCACAAGATCATATTATGTAGCATAGCACATACCATGACAATTTGGGTACATGTAGTTGGTGTGTACTGCAAGGCTCCACCAGATGTGTCCAGACACAGGAACCGTGACTTGAGCAGCCCAAACACACGCTCTATTACATTACGTGTTTGTGCGTGTGCCTCATTATGGCGTTCCTGTTCAGGTGTGTGTGCGTTTCTGATGGGTGTCATCAGCCACGGCTCCAGTGCATAACCTGCATCCCCCACTAAGTGTCCATGCGGGATGTCCCCATTGGCAAATGTCTGGTACAGCTGCGTCAAATGCCAGATGTGGGAATCATGGTAGCTCCCAGGACAGCCAGCACACACATTCATTATTATGCCCTGGGCATCACACACGACCTGGCAGTTGATGGAGGGGAAGCCCTTGCGGTTGATGTATGCCCTACCCTGCTCACCGGCTGGTGCTTTGATACATATGTGCGTGCAGTCTATTGCACCCACTACCTCAGGGTATTCCGCTATTTGCTGGAAGAGATGCATATTGCTGGCCAATACCTCACGGGCATTGGGGAAATATACATGATCACCGACATGTGCTGACATGGCATCCAGGAACTGGTGCAGTACCCTGGAGGCTGATGCCTGTGATATCCCCATCATATCACCAGTTGGTCTCTGGAAGGTACCTGTTGCTAGTATTCTTAGGCCAACACATACCTTGGTTTCCACTGGGATGGGTTCCCCTCTGTTGGTTCTGTGTGTGAGGCGTGGCCTGCACAGCTCCACTATTTGCTGCAGGAGGTCTCTGTCCACTCTATAGCGCTCTACTATCTCCAGCTCATGTATCCCGTGGTAGGTGACCCTGGGCCTGTACACTCTTCTCCGTCTCCTCACTGTGGGTTGTCTGGCACCATCTGCATTGTCACCACCCTCAGCAAGTTGCCTATGTCTCATTATGACAGCTATGGCGGCTCCTAACATTTCTGCTCTGAGTTCAGCTTTTTCAGTTTTCACTACTGATAATTTAACTCCTGTCTTGCAGTGTCTCTTGAGAGAAACATCCTGCACTGCTGTTTGCAGAGTTTTAAGTGCTGGGCTGTGCTACTATTCTGCCTGTGTAATTGCCTGCATCTAATTGTTTTCACCTGCTAGCTCCAGCAGTATTCCCTGCTAGCTTCCTACTAAATCTGTTGCTTCCTTTTTCCTTTCTGTTTCCTCAGGGTGGAGCCGTGTGTAAACCAGCAGAAACACGCTCACAGTGGCTTACACACGTGCACACATACTTACATGGTTCAGAATCTGCTTATTCGGATTAAAACACGTGCACGCCCGCGCAAACAGTGTTAAACATCTCCCAACATGCTCCCACATGCTCAGTCTGCCTTACAAGCACGCACACTGCCTTACTCGCGCTTCATGGCGTGCACACGTGGGCATACACATCCAGCAAGAAACTTTGGTGTAGGCAACAGTGTACACCTTCCATTTCTTGACTTTCTCATGCTTAGTTAGTGGCACACCTCTTTCCATGATATCTGTCTGACATCTGTCATGTAACTCTGACCTCCAATGAACTGCATTTCTTTCTACCATTCCCCCCTGTGATGTCACCTATCTCCTACTCTGTTCCTCCCCCTTCTGTAACTCTTACACTACTCAGACTGTGCTCATTTGCTATGTGACAGTGGAATTCAGTATCCTAACACTCATTTGCATCAGATTACCTACTAATGCTTAGTTACATGTCTTAGACTCAGCTTCCCCCCTTAGCAACCACTACACAGTGGCCATGTTTGTTTTGGTCTGCTGGTCCCTGCATTGACATTCCATGTATTGCATAAAACCCACATTTGTGGGTTTAAAACCTTCGTTTTTATGTTTTATACAGTGCAGCCCATTTGCGTGGGGCTGCGCTGGGTTTAAACATCGGCAATCGCCGAAAAAAAAAAATTATATTTTTAATATATTTGCATCAGGTTACTTTGCCAATGGCCACATATTTGGCCATTGGCATGCTGCCTGACACATATGCACCCTTTATTTGGAGCTGACATGGCTCCATTGCAGTTTTTGCAGAAACGTACTCAGTTGTCAACTGAGTACATTTCTGCAGCTAAAACGGCTCTTACACAGGCTGTTCTGGGCTTCCTGGATCGCCAATCATCCTCATTTCCATGCTATTCGGCTGCAAGTGAGGTGATTAGCTTATCCACGCCCACTCCATGTAAGAGCCGTTTTAGCTTGTCTCTTACACGGACTTTGGGCTGTTCCTGGATCGCGAAGGCTACATGGAGTCTTACACTACTCTTAGACTCCGTGCAAGCCTTCGTGAATCCGGCCCAATATCTATATAAATATAAAAACATATATCTATATATTGCTGTGTTTATATAAATAAACCCCCTCTCTAAAACATATAAAAATACATTTAACTACAGTATGAAAATCTTAAACCTGTCTCCAAAACAAGGTAAAAAAGTGAGTTCTTAACAAGTTAACGTCTTTCCAAAGATTTTAATCTTAATAAACATTTTAAGGAACATGACTCATTTAAACCTGGGTACATATAAGCATTGGTTAGGACTTGCCACCATAATTCTCTTTGCTCCAATAATAATTGCCATGGCCCACCTCTAATGCTTTCTTTAACTTGCTCTATCACAACAAATAAGAAGGAATGCCTAGGAAATTCAATTACATGCTTTGCTAGTGCATTTTTACAATCTTGCTTATGTATGCTGTACTGATGTTCATAAATTCATTGCTTCAATTGCCTTTTGGGTTTTCCAATATAAAACCATGGACAGCTTTGGCACTCAGCTAAATAAACCACTCCAGGGCTGTTGCAATTATATCTACCACTAATGGAATAGGTAACATTTCTTACTGTAAACCTGAATGACGTTTTAATAAACTTGCAATAATTGCAACATCCACATTTTAACATACCACCATTTCTATGATTACTATGTAAGTCTCTCTCAATAACATTTTTAAGATTAAAGTCTGTTTTATAAATTATTTTAGTTGCTTCTGGGACTTTGTCTCTAATTTGGGCATCATCAATAAGCAAAGCCCAATTTTTACATAAAATATTTGCTATTTGTTTTGCATCAAGTGAAAATGAAGTACTGAAAGTTAATGTAAAGTTAACATCATTTTTATCAGTTGGAACACTGTTAGGTAATGTTAAATTGTCTAGCCATTCCTCTTCTGCTTGTATAAGACTGCACAATATAGGTCTAAACCAACCTGATATATGCTTGTGGGTAACTTCAGATATCAATTCATCAATTCATTTTAATGGGTATTCATGAGCTAGGAACATTTCTTTAAGCAAAAGACATTCATCTGAAAAATCTTGTTCTAGTGTGGTCATACAGGCTGCCCGTACAAGTTGTCCCTTTCCAACACACTGCTTTTGGTAGTATGGATGAGTACTTTCAAAATGTAAAAAACAGTTTGAATATATAGGTTTGTGATATATTCTTGCAGTGTAACATTGATTAACCCTGTCTTTGGTTAATAACACATCCAAAAATGCTATAAATTCACTATTAAATTCAAATGTGAATTTCAAAATGCTGTTTATCTCTGACAGTATCTGAACAAATTCGGAAGCATGAGTTTCATCACCATTAAACACAACAAATATATCATCTATATAGCATGTATACCATACAACATGCTGTTTAAAATAGTCATGGCAAAATAACATTTCATTTTCCCAGTATGCCATGACACAATTAGCAAAGGTCCCCCCCCCACACATTTGTCATGACTCACGGGATTTCCTTAAAAACATCAATGACCTGGACTTCAAAGATGAATACAACTTTCTAACTATAGATGTCCAAAATCTATATACGGTTATTCCACAAACTTTAGGAATTATGTGGACCCAAGAATTCTTACATAAGTTAGTTGTTGCAGGTGTGGAGATAAACCTGATTGAATATCTGCTAGATTTTATTCTGACTAATAATTACATCTTTTTTGGGGGAGATATATACCTTCAAAAGATAGCTATGGGCTCCCCCTGTGGGGGGACCTTTGCTAATTGTGTCATGGCATACTGGGAAAATGAAATGTTATTTTGCCATGACTATTTTAAACAGCATGTTGTATGGTATACATGCTATCTAGATGATATATTTGTTGTGTTTAATGGTGATGAAACTCATGCTTCCGAATTTGTTCAGATACTGTCAGAGATAAACAGCTTTTTGAAATTCACATTTGAATTTAATAGTGAATTTATAGCATTTTTGGATGTGTTATTAACTAAAGACAGGGTTAATCAATGTTACGCTGCAAGAATATATCGCAAACCTATATATTCAAACTATTTTTTACATTTTGAAAGTACTCATCCATACTACCAAAAGTGGTGTGTTGTAAAGGGACATGTATGACCACACTAGAACAAGATTTTTCAGATGAATGTCTTTTGCTTAAAGAAATTTTGCTAGCTCATGAATACCCATTAAAATTAATTGATGAAGTGATATCTGAAGTTACCCACAAGCGTATATCAGGTTGGTTTTGACCTATAGTCTGCAGTCTTACACAAGCAGAAGAGGAAGGGCTAGACAATTTAACATTACCTAACAGTGTTCAAATGGATAAAAATGATGTTAACTTTACATTAACTTTCAGTACTTCATTTTCCCTTGATGCAAAACAAATAGTGAATATTTTATGTAAAAATTGGGCTGTGCTTATTGATGATGCCCAAATTAGAGACAAAGTCCCAGAAGCACCTAAAATAATTTATAAAACAGGCTTTAATCTTAAAAATGTTATCGAGAGAGACTTACATAGTAATCATAGAACTGAGGGTATGTTAAAATGTGGATGTAGCTATTATTGCAAGTTTATTAAAACATCATTCAGGTTTACAATAAGAAATTTTACCTAGTCCATTAGTGGTAGATATAATTGCAACAGCCCAGGAGTGGTTTATTTAGCTGAGTGCCAAAGCTGTCCATGGTTTTATATAGGATAAACCAAAAGGCAATTGAAGCAACTAATTTATGGACATCAGTACAGCATACATTATTTCTTGTGATAGAGCAGGTTAAAGAAAGCATTAGAGGTGGGCCATGGCAATGATTATTGGAGCAAAGAGAATTATGGCGGCAAGTCCTAACTAATGCTTATATGTACCCAGGTTTAAATGAGTCATGTTCCTTAAAATGTTTATTAAGATTAAAATCTTTGGAAAGATGTTAACTTGTTCAGAACTCACTTTTTTACCTTGTCTTGGAGATAGGTTTAAAATTTTCATACTGTAGTTAAATGTATTTTTATATGTTTTAGATAGGGAGTTTATTTATATAAATATAACAATATATACATATATGTTTTATATTTATATAGATATTATATTTTAGTTATGTGTAATGTTTAATAGTCAAACAGCGTCAGCGTCCCAACCAAGAGAAAAGAAGTGCTCCTGCTAAAAATAAATTGAATAAATAAACCTCAACAAAAGCGCAGGAGCACAACGGCTTGACGAATCGAAATATATTCGCAGGATAAAAAAGTTACTCTGCTCGTCCAGTAAGAACAATAGCTCCACAAGATATAATAACAGGAACGTTCTTTATTTAGGACCAGTAAGCACTTTCACCCTTGGAGGGCTTCATCAGACTGTACAAAATAGTTAATAGGCACAGCCCTTATATAATCAAATCAATTAAGAACTTAATTACAATGTTAAAATTCTTAAAGTGCAGTACAACATTTAGGTAAGGTGATGGTAAAGTTCCAATATGTCTAAAACTACATCAATGCAGGCAATAATTCTATATGAGTTTTTTTAAAAATATACTAATGAACTAGTACTAGTCTAAAATAACATATATCTATATTTCTAAGTCATTTTATAGACTTTTTTAAAAAATTGTTCAACAATAGCAGTGCATTCTACAAACCACAAGATGGTGCTAGGCCTCAGAACATACAATACATTTCTAAGGCAAAAGTTATTATAAAAACATGTTCCCTGTAAATACATACTGTGGGATACAAGTCATCTTTGTATTTAAAATGGCATTGAAGACTATATTGTATCCATAGAAGTAAAAATGCATTATATAAGAGTATAAAAAATACAAAGATATACATCCATATAGACTACGATTTGTAATCCATATAACATCACTGCTATGATTAAAAGACCACAAGATAATGTCAATATATGCTTTAAAAATAATAAATAATTAACTAATGAGCAAAAGAAGTATATACACAACATTAATGCTTTAGTGCTCTTCCCAGTATCATTTTCTTCAGAAAAGGGTAAATACTAATCTTATCGTTCAAACCAGGGGGATGATCAGATTTACATCTGATGATCCATCTAGTTTCATGTTCAAGTGTAAGTGCTTCTACATCCCCTCCTCTTAAAGTATGATTAATACACTGGATTACAAAAAATGTAAAGGTATGCTTACTCCCTTTCTTTTTGTAGTGTTTAGCTAGGGCATTCCGTTCATCTCCAGTCCTAATACTATAATTATGCTCCCTTATTCTCTCTCTTAGCTGTCTGTTCGTTTTACCTATATAGAATGCTGTACAAGAACAGCACTGAGCTAAATAGACCACATTGTCTGTTCTACATGTGGTGCCAGTTAGGAAGGTAAAAGTATGTCCTGTAACTGGTGACTTAAACTCTACATTGGTGTTAATAAAGGTACATTGATTACAGCTGTTACAGGGAATAGTGTTAGTATGAAAAGTTGAGTGTTCACTTGTTAACTTATGACATAATGTTCTCTTCAAATTAGGTTTATTCTTATAGCTAAACCTTGGTTGTTCACCAATAAGACTGCAAATATCATCATCCAGTCTCAACAAGTGCCAGTGTTTAGCAAGTATATTCTTAACCTCGCTAACATCTTTTGTATAATACAAAGAAAAACTGACCAATGAATCTTTTGCCCTATAATTCATACCCTCTTCATGTTCTGTATCCACTCTACTAGAGAAATATGGCCGTGCTCTTGTATCTCTTAGTTTATATACTTCATCTATTGCTTTATCAACATCTTTCATTCCATAGGACCTCTCTAGTAGTCTACTCTTCAGCCCTTCTAGTTCATTGTTAAATCCTGTCTCTGTGGGATTGAGCCTAGAGGCTCTCATCACTTGTCCCTTAATTACATTATCGAAAATGTGTTTAGGATGCATGCTATTCCTATGTAATAAGGAATTCCTAAAACACATTTTCCTATGCACAGAGGTATTAATTATCCCATTGGTTAATTTCATTATGTTCACATCCAAAAAGGAGATATATTCTAATGAGTATGACATAGTAAATTTTAAAAAGTGTGTTAGACCATAGATGTCCCTTTCAAATTCTAACAAAGTATTTTCACTTCCTTTCCAAACCAAAAAGAGATCATCCACAAATCTCTTATAGAATACGACATTTTGTTTGAAGGAGGTGAGGGGAAACAACTCTTCGTTCTCCCATTGGGCCATAACTATGTTGGCGTAGCTATTGGCACAGGAGGTGCCCATAGCTACGCCATCATTTTGTATGTATAAGTTCTCATTAAAGATAAAGATATTATTCTCTAATATGATTTCCAAAAACAAGGTTAATAATTCGATGAATTGGATGTCCATATCTGTATACTTTCTGAGATAATTAGAGACACTATTGATGCCTACTTCATTAGGTATGACCGTGAAAAGACTTTTCACATCCAAGGTGACTAGAAAATAATTATTAACATTCTCTTCTTTTGAAAGATATTCATATAATTCAAGAAGGAATTGCTTGCTATCCTTTAAAATATTTACATTAGTCTCTAGTACAGTTTTTAAGTGTTGTTCCACAAAAAGGGAGAATGGTTCCGTTAACCACCCACGTCCTGAGACGATAGGTCTCATAGGGGGGTTTTCTAGCCCTTTATGTATCTTAGGAAGTCCTTTCAAGATAGGAATTAATGGATGATCAACTTTAAGAAATTTATAGAAGTTCTTCTTAATCAAGTTACTCCTTAATAAATCGTCTAAAGTGTCATAAACCCTAAAAATTCTTATAATCACATCATTAATGTCTAACCTCAGATAACTACCATCATTATTCAACATGTCAATCATGTTTTTAAGGTAGTGTTCAGAGCTCATGACTACTAATGGTCCTCCTTTGTCCGCTGGTACTATCACAATGCTATTGTCATTTTTTAGTTCTTGTAGGGCTTTCCTTTGATTAAAAGTCAAGTTATTATTACTAGATCTATTATATTGTTTAGATCTTCTTTCAGAATAATAATCATGTAAATCATTTTCTACCAACCTAGTATAGGTGTCGATAACCGGATGTAAGACAGGAAAATATGTGCTAACCAGTTTAAAAATATTCATAGCTCTATCCCTATCGACTTGTCCAAAATCAAGTCTTAGTTGCAAATTCCTTACAAACATTTTCACATCTATTACAGTATCAGTATGTTCACTCATTTGACTAGGTATAAATGATAAGCCCTTACCTAATACTTGTTTCTCATAAGGGCTAAGATCCCTATGTGATAAATTTATGACTAAGGATTCCCTTTCTTCGTCCACATCTTCTTTAGTGTTGGACCTATCTGATTTGATTCTGTAAATTTCCTTTTTTGTCTTCCCCTGCTCATGGAACGAGAATGCCCTCTGAGTTGGGGGGACTGTATGGGGAAAGGAACTTCCTGTGATATAATTTTAACTTCACTATCTTTCTCATGTTCTGTTGTTATTACTTTCTTCTTGACAACTGATATGCTCCCATTCTTAGTATTGAAATTATTAACAATGCCCATAACATTGGTGTTAGATACATTAGACAGATTTTCACAGGACCTGCCATGTCCTTTGGTTTGTATAACAACCGGATATAAATTCACATTGCTAACAGACCCTCCAGATAAATTAGCACTGCCATTGTTATGAGACAAAGTATCAACATTCTCTATATTAGTGGTGAGATTAGTGGTAGCAATGTCCTGTTCTAAATTAATAGTAGCATTGTCAGCATTTGTAATGGCCTCAGTCACTGCTCTCCTAGTGCTACCATCCCTGGTTGCAGTCCTGGGCCAAGTAAAGACATGGCCATTTTTAAAATCCGTAACGTCTCTCTCAATCTTAGTTTTCTTTTGATTAAATAATCTTGTTTCATACAAAGACACATGTGATTATAAGAATTTTTAGGGTTTATGACACTTTAGATGATTTATTAAGGAGTAACTTGATTAAGAAGGACTTCTATAAATTTCTTAAAGTTGATCATCCATTAATTCCTATCTTGAAAGGACTTCCTAAGATACATGAAGGGCTAGAAAACCCCCCTATGAGACCTATCGTCTCAGGACGTGGGTGGTTAACGGAACCATTCTCCCTTTTTGTGGAACAACACTTAAAAACTGTACTAGAGACTAATGTAAATATTTTAAAGGATAGCAAGCAATTCCTTCTTGAATTATATGAATATCTTTCAAAAGAAGAGAATGTTAATAATTATTTTCTAGTCACCTTGGATGTGAAAAGTCTTTTCACGGTCATACCTAATGAAGTAGGCATCAATAGTGTCTCTAATTATCTCAGAAAGTATACAGATATGGACATCCAATTCATCGAATTATTAACCTTGTTTTTGGAAATCATATTAGAGAACAATATCTTTATCTTTAATGAGAACTTATACATACAAAATGATGGCGTAGCTATGGGCACCTCCTGTGCCAATAGCTACGCCAACATAGTTATGGCCCAATGGGAGAACGAAGAGTTGTTTCCCCTCACCTCCTTCAAACAAAATGTCGTATTCTATAAGAGATTTGTGGATGATCTCTTTTTGGTTTGGAAAGGAAGTGAAAATACTTTGTTAGAATTTGAAAGGGACATCAATGGTCTAACACACTTTTTAAAATTTACTATGTCATACTCATTAGAATATATCTCCTTTTTGGATGTGAACATAATGAAATTAACCAATGGGATAATTAATACCTCTGTGCATAGGAAAATGTGTTTTAGGAATTCCTTATTACATAGGAATAGCATGCATCCTAAACACATTTTCGATAATGTAATTAAGGGACAAGTGATGAGAGCCTCTAGGCTCAATCCCACAGAGACAGGATTTAACAATGAACTAGAAGGGCTGAAGAGTAGACTACTAGAGAGGTCCTATGGAATGAAAGATGTTGATAAAGCAATAGATGAAGTATATAAACTAAGAGATACAAGAGCGCGGCCATATTTCTCTAGTAGAGTGGATACAGAACATGAAGAGGGTATGAATTATAGGGCAAAAGATTAATTGGTCAGTTTTTCTTTGTATTATACAAAAGATGTTAGCGAGGTTAAGAATATACTTGCTAAACACTGGCACTTGTTGAGACTGGATGATGATATTTGCAGTCTTATTGGTGAACAACCAAGGTTTAGCTATAAGAATAAACCTAATTTGAAGAGAACATTATGTCATAAGTTAACAAGTGAACACTCAACTTTTCATACTAACACTATTCCCTGTAACAGCTGTAATCAATGTACCTTTATTAACACCAATGTAGAGTTTAAGTCACCAGTTACAGGACATACTTTTACCTTCCTAACTGGCACCACATGTAGAACAGACAATGTGGTCTATTTAGCTCAGTGCTGTTCTTGTACAGCATTCTATATAGGTAAAACGAACAGACAGCTAAGAGAGAGAATAAGGGAGCATAATTATAGTATTAGGACTGGAGATGAACGGAATGCCCTAGCTAAACACTACAAAAAGAAAGGGAGTAAGCATACCTTTACATTTTTTGTAATCCAATGTATTAATCATACTTTAAGAGGAGGGGATGTAGAAGCACTTACACTTGAACATGAAACTAGATGGATCATCAGATGTAAATCTGATCATCCCCCTGGTTTGAACGATAAGATTAGTATTTACCCTTTTCTGAAGAAAAGGAGACTGGGAAGAGCACTAAAGCATTAATGTTGTGTATATACTTCTTTTGCTCATTCGTTAATTATTTATTATTTTTAAAGCATATATTGACATTATCTTGTGGTCTTTTAATCATAGCAGTGATGTTATATGGATTACAAATCGTAGTCTATATGGATGTATATCTTTGTATTTTTTATACTCTTATAGAATGCATTTTTACTTCTATGGATACAATATAGTCTTCAACGCCATTTTAAATACAAAGATGACTTGTATCCCACAGTATGTATTTACAGGGAACATGCTTTTATAATAACTTTTGCCTTAGAAATGTATTGTATGTACTGAGGCCTAGCACCATCTTGTGGTTTGTAGAATGCACTGCTATTGTTGAACAATTTTTTAAAAAAGTCTATAAAATGACTTAGAAATATAGATATATGTTATTTTAGACTAGTACTAGTTCATTAGTATATTTTTAAAAAAACTCATATATAATTATTGCCTGCATTGATGTAGTTTTAGACATATTGGAACTTTACCATCACCTTACCTAAATGTTGTACTGCACTTTAAGAATTTTAACATTGTAATTAAGTTCTTAATTGATTTGATTATATAAGGGCTGTGCCTATTAACTATTTTGTACAGACTGATGAAGCCCTCCAAGGGTGAAAGCGCTTACTGGTCCTAAATAAAGAATGTTCCTGTTATTATATCTTGTGGAGCTATTGTTCTTACTGGACGAGCAGAGTAACTTTTTTATCCTGCGAATATATTTGGATTCGTCAAGCCGTTGTGCTCCTGCGCTTTTGTTGAGGTTTATGTGTAATGTTTCTTTAATCATGAATTGATGATCTGATGATGTCATTGTTGGTGGTTTATTTAAATCAAGAAAGTTTTTTCTTTCATGTTTTTTGTCTGAAGAAGGTCGTACATTGTTATGCCCGAAAGCGCTAACAATAAATTTGGAAGGTCTGGTATACCACATTGCCTTTTTGTTTGTTCTCTGCAGTTTGGTTTTTGTTTTATGATATTAAAATTCAGTTTAACTAAATCATATAGTTAATTTTAATTTAAAGAAAATTAAATTAACTACAGTATACAATATATTAATTCGTTGTTATAATTGCAAAATATGAACTCTAGTGAAAATATTTCTTATACCAGTTTTCAAAGAATTTTAGGGCTGCCCATTTTCCCTCTCTATCTACGTTTATTTATTTATTTATTTATTTTTTAGTGTTTTTCATGACTTTTAATGTATCTTTCTTCTGAGGAAAGAACAGGGATCAGTGCCTTTATCTTTGGCACTTCTACTGAATTAATACCATAAATCTCCAATATGTCCCATGGTCATGGCTGAAGAAGTATTCACTTAGTAGCCTTGCATTTGCCTTACCTTGCAGTCACTCACCTCTGTTTTACAAGTACAACTGTCTATTGTTTTGTCTTTTTGACCCTTTTTTAGTACCTCTTATTGTGTCATTGAAAGGGTTTCCTGTCATTCTTCACCAAACTAGCTATCTTTTCCTTAAGACAGGACCATTCCTTCTCTGACTGACTTTCCTACTTTTTATCTCATTTTGTATTATTATAGGTAATGCCTTATGTAGGTCCTTATCTTTCAGTACCACTTCTTCTGACAACTAACATGTTCTCTGCCTTTTTTGAGTTGCATATTCTTCATATATTTTATACTGTTATTCATCTAATCATGTTATTTTATATAATTTTTTCTGTGATATTTTTTACGCTCTGACATGGTTCTTTGCCATCACCTTCATGTGGCGTTATTACTTTCTACTGCTTTTGCTAAATTATGACATTTCAGAGTTCAAGATTATAACTTCTATGGCTTTAACCCTGTGTTTATAATTATTGTGTACTAGACTGTATAGTAATAATTTGTTCCCAAGTCACTGAACACTTCAGAATACAAGATGCATTTCCCTTCCCCATTTAAAAATACATTGTCAAAGGTTGCTGTTATTTCATCAGGTTGTAGTAGAATATGTCTCATCCAACCCCTTACAGGGCAAGAGCAGGGCAAGAGAAATGTCCCTCATTTAGGTAAAGATAATGTGGTCCATTTAACATCTGGTATATACAAGTCTCCCAACAATATATATATATATATATATATATATATATATATATATATATATATATATAGATATATAGATATATATATATATAGATATATATTCATTGTATATGTCTTCAGATAGATGCTACATAGCACTTGTTTTTTTTTTTTTGTTTTTCTCATATGTTGGAACTTTGTTTATAATATTTGTTTGGACCGTGACATCCTTTCCATTTTTTAATGTGAAGCTATGATGGTTCCATCTGTCCTTAATTAAGTTGTTTGTTATTTTGCTTTCATCCCTGCCTTGCATGTATGTGTGTGTGTGTGTGTGTGTGTGTGTGTGTGTGTGTGTGTGTGTGTGTGTGTGTGTGTGTGTTTTTTTTTCTAGTCATGGTTTTCTAAATATCAAGCTTCTTTTAGGCTCCATTTCAGTTTAACAGAAGCTAAATTTGTGGAAAAACAAGTTGATTAAACCAGGTTTTTAAACTGGCTTTTGTTCTTGGACAGAGAAGCCCATCACACACACCACATGTAGGAGCTTTACCACTTTTACACCTGGACTTAATATTTAAACTTGAAGGTCATTGCCCCTCAGAGAAGGAAGCAAACCCTGTCTGAAATGACCTTTTTAGAGGAGTACGGTCCAGTGCTATTATCTGAGCACTTGGCTTTTGCACATCTAGGAGGATACCTCTTATCTGTCGTCACAATATAAAGACCTTTTTTTCTTCCATCAAAGCCTGTAGACCTAGATTCTGGACACCAGAGGCTTTAGTATTCATGTTCTTGTTTTCTTTTGCCTTTTAACTTACCAGTGTTGGTACTGCATAGCATTTTTCCTCAATTTGTCACCTATTTCATTAAACAGCTTTCTCTCTTAGGGTTTACATCACAGACTTAGATTATAGGTTGAAGTGAATGAGAAGAATTATTTTGATACTTACCTGTCTTCCCTAGAGTTAGTTTAAAAGTTTTGATGGAGCACTTAAAGCTGTACCATAGCAACTTACCTCCCCAAACAGATGCAGACTATTACACCACTGTAGCCATTCATCCTTCCCCAGACCTCATTTTAGCAAAATTGTTGCACTGTTCATTAGTAGTGTAACAGTAGGATGCAACTTGTTGTGTAGCATACTCCAGACTCATCCAAGCACCAATAGGTAGAATCTTGTTTTGAAGTTCTTGTTCTCTCATGGCTTTTGCCCAGTTCTGTGGGTTCCATATGCACTATTTCTGTTTCTTTTCCATCTAGGTAATTTGTCCTTAAATTATTAATAAGGCATCAGTCTCTCTGCTATACAACTGCTTAGCATACCTCCCAACATCTAAGAGCAAGAAATCTGGACAAAGCCATAAAGAAAAGTGGAATAAAGGCCCAAAAATATGGACAATTTTTAAATATTGCTCTTACAAATTTATAATGTTGATAGAATATCAGATTTTGAATTAGCACAATTTTTCTGAATGCTACGAAGTTTCTAACTTCAATCTTTAATGATTTACCATTAGTTTGCCAGAAAAACATAATTTTATGAAAAATGGACAAAGATTTGTACCCAAACTCTGGACATTTTGAAAACATCTGTACAATTGAGAGGAATGCTGCTAAGATGAAGAACAGATTAGCAAGCTATCCCTTCCAACAATTGTTCCGTGTAAGCAGCAAACATTTCTGCTTGCTTACTCTCTCCCTTCATTCTATTCTCCTTACAATATAGTCCTCGTCATATGTCATTTTATTTTTATTTCCATTTCCTTTGTCTCTTTGCTGTGGGCGATTACTTTGTAGAGTTTTTCTGCATGTTTATTAATGATCATTGTCTGAGCCACAACCGAGGAACCAGTATATTGATTAAAATAAGAATTGTGCTAAAGTGTGTCTGAAAGACCAGTTTCCTTTCACCATTTCCACACTCCCACATCACCATGTGGTCCATCAACTTCCCATAGCTAGCAACCTTTGGGCAATGTTGATGGACTTTATGGTTATTGGTTGCAAAAGGTGATTAATAGAATCCTTACCAGAAGCCCAAACATGAGAAGCATCTTAATTTAATGTAGATCTGTAACTGTAGATAGAGGAGGAATATGTCATTCAGTATATATCCAAGAACACTACTCCATAAATGCTATGCACTGCCTTTACCATAACTGCAGTCTTTATATTAGTTCATTGGACAAAAGCTAATGCTTTATGCAGAAGCTTACTTAGATGTAAAGATTCTGGCCTTTAGCAATGAGAGAAATGTAGAGTTTCCTTTCATTTGTATTCCTCTTTAATGAAAAATTGACTTGTCACTAAGCATGAAGTCCTTTTTACATTGTCAAAGGCAGGCAATATAAAAAGCTCCCAACTTAATCATACTAGCTGACATGGCTTAACTGGGCTGCCCAGGGCTGCTGCCATTTGGCAGCTCTTTTACCTTTATTTTGTAATATAAAAAATTTCAGGAAACACCAAATTGCTAGAGTTACATACATTTCCAAGTTGCAGAAAACTATCTTAGTTTTATAGTTTGATAGACTTTTGTTTTAGATGCATTTCAGCCTAATAGCTGACATGGACCACAGACACTATAAGATTTAATAAAATATCCTTCCATTCCCTTCCTTCCCTGTCCTACCCATTGACATGGGCATTTTTCTGAGTATCACTGAAGAGACTGATTATCTAGCTTTAAGAAGTAATTCTAACAGCTGTCTACAAAAGAATGCACAAACTTACTTCTCATTGAGGTTTTCACAGTAGAGAAGAGAAAGGAATGGATATTATCTCATAATTCCATTTCTTGTTTATATGGCGGTGACTCTAATCGAGTCCTAATAAAAAGGACATGTAAGGCCTTAAAGCCGGATCATAACCTGCACCTTAATATATATGTACCTAGCAAGCTAAGGGCCTTAAATACTTCAGCAGTCTCTATAACCCATATGTCTACAGTCAAATATCTTTCTGATAAATTTTCTTTGTATGGCTTCAAGCTTTAACATTTCTTCTTTAGTATAGAAATCAAACATAATTTTGCCATTACTAATCAACC
The DNA here is from genome assembly GCF_019279795.1 of Protopterus annectens. Taxonomy (NCBI): domain Eukaryota; kingdom Metazoa; phylum Chordata; order Ceratodontiformes; family Protopteridae; genus Protopterus; species Protopterus annectens. The sequence continues at coordinate 256,766,890 of NC_056738.1, forward strand.
TAATGTAAGATATATACATCCCATTTAAAATGGAAGATATCCTGGAGGACAGGGTTTTAGAAATTAGTCCCATGGTTTTTAGAGCATTAGTCTACACAAAGGCTACATTTTTCCTAAAACATGAGTTACGATTAATGAATAAGCAAAAGTTTTTAATAACCTTTGCAACCTTAATTCCTTCATTGTTTATCAAAACCCTCTGTTCCAAATTTTATGGGCCCAAAGTGCATAACTCAACTCATATTAATTTAAAAACTCAACGTTTCTTTGGCCATGATGAAACAGTATGTAAATACTAAATCAAGAGTCTTGCATCTTCAATATAGGTAATCATGGATCCATTGTTTATGTAATCTGCATACTTCATGGCCCAATGAGAGCAAGATATTGGAAGGCAGGAAAAGACTGTATTAAACAACAGAAGGCCAAGTACAGTGCCTTAAGTAACTTTTGTACTCACAAAGACAGTGTCTAAGTTATTGCCCATAAATGCTATCCATTTTACTATGGACAGGATTCACGAAGGCTTGCACGGAGTGTAAGAGATGTGCAACACTCCATGCAAGCCTCGCAATCCAGGAACAGCCCTAAACTCCGTGTAAGAGACCAGCTAAAACGTCTCTTACACGGACTGGGCGTGGACATGCTAAATACCTCACTTGCAGCTGAAAGGTATGCAAATGAGGTATATTAGCAATCCACGAAGCAGAAACCAGTCCGTGTAAGAGACATTTTAGCTGCAGAAATGTACTCAGTTGACAACTGAGTGCGTTTCTGCAAATTCCACAACGGAGCCATGTCAGCTCCAAAAAAAGGGTGCATATGACTTAGGCAGCATGCCAATGGCCACATAATAATATAACCCGATGCCAAAATATTAAAAATATAATTTTTTTTCGGCGATGTTTAAACCCAGCGCAGCCCCGCGCAAATGGACTGCGCTGTATAAAACATGAAAATGAAGGTTATAAACCCACAAATGTGGGTTTCATGCAATACATGGAATGACAATGCAGGGACCAGCAGACCAAAAACAACATGGCCACTGTGTAGTGGTTGCTAAGGGGGGAAGCTGAGTCTAAGACATGTAACTAAGCATTAGTAGGCAATCTCATGTAAATGAGGGTTAGGATACTGAATCTCACAGTCACATAGCAAATGAGCACAGTCTGAGTAGTGTAAGAGATACATAAGGGGAGGAATAGAGTAGGAGATAGGTGACATCACAGGGGGGAATGGTAGAAAGAAATGCAGTTCATTGGAGGCCAGTGTAACATGACAGATGACCGACACAGATCATGGAAAGAGGTGTGCCACTAGATAAGTCATGGAAAGTCAAGAAATGGAAGGTGTACACTGTTACTTACACCAAAGTTTCTTGCTTGGCGTGCATGCGCACGTGTGCGCGCCATGAAGCGCGAGTAGGGCAGTGTGTGTACGTGTAAGGCAGACTGAGCATGTGTGAGCATGTTGGGAGATGTTTAACACTGTTTGCACGGGTGTGCATGCGTTTTAATCCGAATAAGTAGATTCTGAACCGTGTAAGCATGTGTGCGCGCGTGTAAGCCACTGTGAGCGTGTTTCTGCTGGTTTGCACATGGCTCCTCCCTGAGGAAACAGAAAGGAAAAAGGAAGCAACAGATTTAGTAGGAAGCTAGCAGGGAATACTGCTGGAGCTAGCAGGTGAAAACAATTAGAAGCAGGCAATTACACAGGCAGAATAGTAGCCCAGCCCAGCACTTAAAACTCTGCAAACAGTAGTGCAGGATGTTTCTCTTAAGAGACACTGCAAGACAGGAGTAAGCTAATAGAAGTGAAAACTGAAAAAGCTTAACTCAGAGCAGAAATGTTAGGGGCTGCCATAGCTGTCATAATGAGACATAGGCGACTTGCTGAGGGTGGTGACAATGCAGATGGTGCCAGACAACCCACAGTGAGGAGACGGAGAAGAGTGTACAGGCCCAGGGTCACCTACCACGGGTTACATGAGCTTGAGATAGTAGAGCGCTATAGAGTGGACAGAGAGCACCTGCAGCAAATTGTTGAGCTGTGCAGGCCACGCCTCACACACAGAACCAACAGAGGGGAACCCATCCCAGTGGAAACCAAGGTATGTGTTGGCCTAAGAATACTAGCAACAGGTACCTTCTAGAGACCAACTGGCGATATGATGGGGATATCACAGGCATCAGCATCCAGAGTACTGCACCAGTTCCTGGATGCCATGTCAGCACATGTCGGTGATCATGTATATTTCCCCAATGCCCGTGAGGTATTGGCCAGCAATATGCGTCTCTTCCAGCAAATAGCAGAATACCCTGAGGTAGTGGGTGCAATAGACTGCACGCACATACGCATCAAAGCACCAGCCGTTGAGCGGGGTAAGGCCTACATTAACCGCAAGGGCTTCCCCTCCATCAACTGCCAGGTCGTGTGTGATGCCCAGGGCATAATAATGAATGTGTGTGCTGGCTGCCTGGGAGTTACCACGATTCCCACATCTGGCATTTGACGCAGCTGTACCAGACATTTGCCAATGGGGACATCCCACACGGACACCTAGTGGGGGATGCAGGTTATGCACTGGAGCTGTGGCTGATAACACCCATCAGAAACGCACACACACCCCTCAACAGGAACGCCATAATGAGGCACACGCACAAACACGTAATGTAATAGAGTGTGTGTTTGGGCTGCTCAAGTCACGGTTCCGGTGTCTGGACACATCTGGTGGAGCCTTGCAGTACACACCAACTACATGTACCTAAATTGTCATGGTATGTGCTATGCTACATAATATGATCTTGCGAAAACAGCTGCAGCAGGACCAGCATAGGGCCGGGCCAAACAGCCCCCCACCATTGCCAAGGCCATCACAGGCAGAGCGTGACTCGGAGGAGGAACAACCTGAGCCTGCCCCAGTAGGCAGAAGGAGGCATGCCCAGTATGCCCTGGCCTTGGCAAAGAGGCAATGCATAGCACATAAACTGGATCAGTAGGAACCCTGGGAATGATACCCCCTCTGACTCACTCAAATAATAACATGGATGCCTAAAATGACATGACCTGCTCACAAACATGTACAGGGAAGTGTAATATGCGCATCCGACAGAGGCAACCCTGCAGCACCACCTGAGGCATGAATGCCATGTGTTAAGTAATGTAACACCATGTACTATATGCACACATGAGCACCCTGACTAACATCCACCCTCACCAAGCATGAAGCCACAAAATGACGATGGGATGATCAAGTGCAATAACTGGCTGAAGTAATGCAGTTAGCCAAAGGGGAGCCAATGTGTTTCAGGCTGGGAAGACATGCGGAGCATGACATGATGCACCACCTGCTAGGGGTGGCGTGCACCTATCATGCCATGCCCCATGGATACTGGCAAAGGCTGTCAGTACCCACAGCATGCCCTGAATAGGTAAGTCTCAAAACACAAACCCACTTTTATAGGTTCTACAAGGGATAGGAACCTAGATGTAATGCTACCCAATGACAGATGTCTAAACAGCAAGATGTGTGCAGTGTAAATGCACACAGTATGGAGAATGTAGATACCAGTCCTGTAATAGAGAACTGGGTCAAGGCTCACATCAGCACCCTAACACTACCAGGTCACACCTCATACTGTGCTGTACAGCCGCAAAACATGGAACAAGCTACAAAAGGAGGGTGACTAGCAAGAAATGGCAAGGATAACCACACCCCCATGTTGGTACCACAACAAGAAGCAGCATGGATTAGCCATGGTCAAATACCAATGGCTAAAACCGCCTCCCAGTATATAGCCTGTTGCAGACTACTGTCCTAATACCAGGAACTGCACCTGGCCTATGTCGGAATACATGAATATATCAAGCCTCCCAAACCACATTATATTGCTTGACTGAAAATACCCAGACATACACCGGGAACATTATACTAGCACCAACACAGTAGGAGAAAGTTACCCAGAATCCATAAACCAAAATGCCCAGGAACAATGTACCACTCCCACAAGAGGGGTAAGCATACTGGATGTGATAATCAGCAACATGTGTACTGGATGGCAAGATGAGAAGTGTACCCCTCACTGGTAAGACCAGACCATAGAGTAATCACACTGGATATACACATCCTGACCCCAGTCCCTGGCCAGAATACCACAGTGAAAAACATGTGTAAAGCATAGGTTGCAGCCCTCAAAACCGATGTTGAATCCACAAAAGGCCCTGTGCAAGTGCAGAATATGGGACACACCACAGAACATGTTATACAGGCATTCCATGAACACAGCCAGGAATGCTTGGAGTATGCAATCACAAATAACAACAACACACAATGCCATACACGCAGGCATCTGGCATGCTGGACACCAGCCATTACCAAACCATGCAAGAGAATGAGGAAGCTACCACATGATAGAGCAAACATAAAAAGGGAAGTAATCACTGACCAGTAGTATGGCAATAACATATGTCCACACATACAATCCACTAAGTCCAGCCACAACAAGTAGAATTTGTGAATCCAGAGGCAATGTGACACCAGTCCCAAGTACACAGACAACCACAACACCCCCCAATAAATACAAATATATGTGATAGATGCATCCATGTAGCCAAACCAGAGGTTGAGCTCCACCAACTCACTACTGTCAAAACTAGTCAGGAGGAGAAGGTAACCACATACACCACAAACCCAGTCCCACATAGACCTACCACAACTGTAAACCAAACACATAAACACAGACAAATATTCCCGGATGCCTTAATTACAAACACACCACACCAATAGAAGCCTCCAAAGCAGATCACAAGTAACCACAACCTTCAAACATAGCACATGCAATGAATAGTACGCAAAGCTGGTGTGCCAAACAGTCACAGGCCAGAAGGAGAAACAACATGCCTGATACAGTCGTAATAGGTGTCTGTATAGGCAGACACACTGCTGTCCCACTCACCAGACTGAACAAGGGAAAGGGTAGAGTAAGCTGCCTGTAGGCTGCTACAAAATGCCACATAACACAAGTACGCAGATCACCCCAAAGCAAGCAGAAATATGATGCACTCAATGTCCATGCTGGTGTGAATTACCTGAGATGTACCTCCCTGGTCAACATGAAAAGAGACATGGATGGTCCCTCTGAGTATGTACCCCAGGGCAGTATGACACTGGCTGTGTGCAGCATCCAACCCTCACCAAGAATGATGCCACAGTACAAACACAGAATGCTCATGTTTAACAGCTGGCACAGTTACAGCTGTCAGTCCAAGAGGGTCTAATGTCTGTCTGCTTGAGATGTCAAGCATGACAAGCCATGCTGCTGTTCCAGGGATGGCTTGCACCTGTTACCCGTGCGTCTGGATACTGGATAAGGCCTTTGCCGCCTCCATAGAGCCGTATGTAGGCAAGGCCAAAAAGACTACCCACCACCCTAGAAAACATAAGTGGTAGGAAACATAAGGGTAATGCTGACCAATGCCAGATGTGTAAACTGCAATATGCATGCCCCTGAGGCACTTCCCATTATGGAGAACATCGATGTCTGTGCAGTGACAGAAGCCTGCTGCAAGCCTAGTGATAGCACACCAGCACTACTAGGTTATACCACATATCATGTGTTATTTCCCCAACACCTGCACCAAAACATCAAAGGAGGGGGAGTATCCATATGCAGCACAGACACCCATATTGCCAGGTAACTGACAATGCACAAAGCAGCGGAGACCATCCATGTGCACATAACTGTAGTCAAAACAGCTGTACAGTCTGTAGCATGCGACAGACCACACTCTCACACACAAGAACTCCACCCAGACATCCTGAAGACACTGGACAGTATGAATGTCCCACCAAATACCAGACAAGGTACACACAAATTACCACATAGGTGTCAAACCATTATGTATGCAAGGAGTAATCAGGGACCTAGGGACACAGGTCGACATTAATCTGTCATGTGACACCCACAATGCCAATGTGGCTATGAAGATTGTCGATATTGGACACCATATCATGAAATAATTCACATCAACATCAACAGAGGTCACTGTGTCATTGTACTGTTCCCTTATCAGACCCATAATCTAGTACAATGACTCATATGGGATGTACCGTATGTGACACCTGCAGCAGTTCGGAAGACCTCATAGTTACCCCACCAACAGGATAAAGGGTGTGAAATATATGTCATATGCTGCCTGGCTGTAGAAACCCCAGCTGACTGCAGTCACAGACTGCCTACACAGAGGCATTGTATGTCTGTTGTACAAGGCCATGTCCAACTCAGGAGTAATGGACATGCTCCACCACAGGAAATCAAAGCCATTGGAGCTGTGAGAGTCACAGATGTCAGCCTCAACACATAATGAAATAAGATGTGCTGGAGGGACAGATACATAACCCAGAGGCTCCCCACACCCAGAAACAGGATCCCAATCCATGGTAGGCAGAGCCCCTCACTGACACCCCTCAACAGGAATATTGCCAAGTGGATGGATGACCGTACATGTATACTGGGGGTCCTCACTGTGTCATGACCAGACAGAGGCACAGTGAAGAACTTCATAAATGGCCATAATTGAACATAACAAGGGGTGGCAAAAGACACACACACACACTCTGGCTAGGCTTACTAATGGCCTAGGGTGTATAGCCTAGTATGAACCCATGAACCTATGAAGATACAAAATGTACAGGACACTAAGGATAATCACAGGGGTCAGCCAACTGATGGTAGGAACCATGTTGGGCATCCACAGATATGCTCCGAATCACACAGATATTACAAACAACATACCAAACACACACACATATTGCTAACATGCAACCTGTCAGGTGCAGTGCAAGCACCCCCCCCCCCAGAGTGCAAAATACCTATCCCAGCAGACCGATGGTCCCCTGACATTGCAGATGCTGAGGTAACAGCCATCATCTGCAAAGCAGAACACACAGCAGCAAAGGTATGTGATGGTGTCCTGTGCTGACGCCAACATGGACTCCAAGAATAATGGAATGCCAATTCACACTACTGTCCAATGTCAGCCTTACCACAGGATATGTACCCAAAGAGCAGTGTACAACAATAGAGGTCCATCACAACAAAGGTGTTGCCTGAATGGATACTCCAAACTACCACCCCAGGATCCTGACAAGCTTGTTCTGCACAGCTATGGAAAGGATCAGTATGTACCGCAGACAGAAGGCTATTGTGGACCTACTGATACTGGACCCTACACAATGTGGCTGTCGTAACTGCAGAACCTGCCCCTAAACATGTCTGACCCATTTAAAGCAGTCATTAAGGTCATTGATGAGGGCAATGTAGTCCACACAGTGTAGCTGGACCGTGCACATGCTTCTAGAAAATACCGTACGAGTTCAGTATGGATATGTTCATCAGCTTAAATATATACCCCTATGTCAGTAGAGGGGTTGCAAACCAGACCAAGGACAGAACTGATATGGTCAGACATGCCGCATCCATGTCAGACTACAAAGCGGATATGAGTGGCATCCCACAAGGCCTGGTCTTGCCCCCCCACCCCGTTCTGTATATATGTCCCATAGGTATAGGCCAACATGGAAGGACTGTGACTGAACATGTATGCAGAGGAGTACAAACAGCCCACCATATCCGACCCCCAGCTGACACAAGCAACCCACAAAAGGGCCACCTACAAACAGACAACTGTAGCCATAGCCATGTCAGCAAGCTAATTGCAGAACTGTGTATAGACAACCACCGTGGATATACAGTAAGTGCCCACAAATTACCACACAGGTGTTAACCCATGAGGTACCTAACATGTAATGTGAGACCTGGGTACAAAAGGTGATAGATATCCTGCACTGGACAAACATGTGGCTGTAGTGTTCGAGAAACATATACTATATACCCACCCAAACATGAAGGTTGGCAGATGTAGATAAGGGGAACTCACTGTAGCTCTGCAGTCATCCTCCATCAGCGTCACAAGTGACTTCAATAGCCCCTGTGGGATATACCGCAGCAGACACCTCCATCAACTGTAAAGTCCACAACAGTACCCCACCAGGAGTAGCAAAGAGCATGAACAGAGGCCATGTGTTGCCTGAGTAAACAAACTGCAGCCCCACACACCGCCATACTTCCCAGCTACAGGAAAGCTGTGCCTGATGTATGAAGCCATGTCCAACCTGGAATGAATGAACATGTTGCACCTTGTACAATCTGAATGGCAGTGAGCTATGCACATGAGAGACCTGAACCCCAGCACTGACATACATAGGCCAAGCTGTACAGAATGATCCATAACACAGAAGGCACCCCCACTCTTCAGTAAACTCCTGGTACAGGTCAGCCAGAGAGTCACATATCAACACCCCTCAAGAGGAATCCTGATGAGTGGATGGGAGATGGTAGGCTAACCCTGGGTATCACTGTTATGTCAGAGGTAGACGGAGGCACAGTATTCTAACCATGACATATGTCATGGCAAACTCCAGTTACAATGTGTGTCGAAGGACAAACACACCCTGTGACTAGCATCAGAAATGGCCTAGTGTTTGCCAATGTCCACCCATGTTGTGGAATACACTAGCAATGTTGGATGAGCCTGGTGTAGGTAGTCCATATCTGAACATATTGCAACATGGTCATATGTGCACAACTGGCCCCTACACAGTCTGTTGTACTCACTATGAAGATGTCAAGCAATCATAGGACTAAAGCCCAGGATACTGTCCACCACAGTGAAAGTACTGAACCAGTACACTATACGGTACTACAGTGTTAGGTCATTATGAAAGTATGTTGAGAACTGTCTGCAAAGTATCCCATGCAATCCCTGCAGGCACAGTAGAATCCCTGTTGTGGCAGACATGAAGCAGTTGGCCAGTTAGTACACAACATGACACCCAACACACAACCATAAACGTGAGATATTGTTGAAGTTCACACACACCCAAATATGTGGTGGACTTCAGAGTGCAACATATGGAAAGCTCACACTGGGCATGCTCGCACACTTTGATAAATGAGGCATATGTCAGACAACATGCCATGGAAAGGCTGAACTGGGCATGCTCACACACTTAGGCCATATTTCCATTTAGCAGTTGGCCACACATATCTGGTATTTGTACGTGTCAGTCCAGGAACCAACCACAACACAGCAATCAGCCCAGTGCACACAGTAAATGACTACAAAGACATAAGTGATATAGCGGATTGCCGTCATATGCAAACATTTTCCACAGATACATAAGTTGGTCATAGGAACAGGGAATGCTATGGCAATAAAGACCTACAAACAGTAGAACAGCACAACAAATATTGTGCATCCGACAATTGAACATATGGGTGTAGAGGTCAATACTAGGCTTGTTGCCCTAGGGAATGACAGCTCAGCTAGAGTGTGCTTGGCATCTGCATCCCCAGGACAGTAGGCTACTGTGCCACTGTAAAGTAGGTCACAGAAGGCAACATGTGAGGCTAGTGAGCTGTGCCTCTGTCAAGCAGGGGCACCGTGGAGGTCCCACGGATTGAATGTGCTAAGCCACAGCCATGTTGTCAGTGTGTGCTGTGAGAGGGTTGCTGAGGATCTCTGACAGTAGGTGTCCGTCAATAACAGACTGAGGGGAGCCCTATCTGCATTCTCTGGATGATTCCACTGTCAACACTGTGTTGTAATGAGTATGTGTGAATGAAGTACCGTGCCAGAACTGTTCACAGATGTCCTCCCTCTGTGGGCTACAGCTCTGCAATGTATTAGGTCACTCTGTCTGTTGTATGGCGCATATATGGCTGATGTACAGCTGACAGGTGTCTTGTTGTGGAGCAGTCATGGGTATATGTGGGATAGCATAACCAATGCAAACCATACACATGCTCATAGAATGCAATTGTCAAGGATTATGCTGAGTGGCCAGTATAGTCCCCCAGCATGGGTCCTCTGAAGTCGTCCACCCCAGTCTACACAAGTGTCGAGTCTGCTTATGCTAAATACAGTTTGTGTGCAGTAACAACCTTGCCTGGGGGTGGAGATGGGATATGTATGTCCAGGGAAAGGTGGGTATGGTCAGATATCAACAATGGTGGTCTACCTCTGGTGTGGAACAGTGAGTACCCACATTGCAGATGGACAGGTGCAATATGTATTCCCCCTTGTGGCTGTGGTGTGTGGTTCTGCCATAGCACATGGACCCACAAATTGTAGTGGCTGTAGGGTAAAGTGGTAGAGGCTTCAGTAGTTCTCACACACAATATGCCTGTACCTGATGTTAACAACTGGAATGGTGTATGTGAACACCTGCATATCCTGGCACTGTTCCCAGGGAAGCTAAGAGTGTGTCCTGGATGTGGGTGTGGTGTTCTGGACTGGTTGTGTTGTGCGTTACAGGTCCTGTGGTCCCAAAGCATGGTATAGAACATAACCTGCCAGTGCGATGTGCATATCTGACCCTGACGTAGGTGGCTGCAAATGCATATATATGCTATCCCCCACCTGACAGGTAGTACTACATGTACATACCTCTGTAGAAATAAAGATGTCAGCACCCTATAAATACTACAGGTGCAAAGCAGGTGCCCAGGAATTTGGATAGTGCGCTCTGCTAATGCGTCTCCCTCAAGTGTCATAATGTAGTTAGATAGGGATTCGAATCCTGCAAATGCTTAGTGTGGGTGCGTGAGTGGGGGTTGTGTGTGTGAGAGGGAAATGTCCCTTTTGGCAACTGGGAAAACACACTACAGGATAGCTTAAGATACAAAACAGGAACACAAACACTGGACTGTTTGATGAGTTCTTTAATTCATCAAACAGTCTAGTGTTTGTGTTCCTGTTTTGTATCTTAAGCTATTTTGGAGTTTTGGAGTATTGGAGGTGTTTGTTTTTAAAACACACTACAGGATGCACATTCCCCTTTCTAAACACTGATGATGTCAGCACCCTATAAGTACAGCAGGAGAAGGAAAACCTCCCAGTAATGCGAATAGCATGCTCCGCTAGTGCGTTCGTCTCGAGTGTCAAAACTTAGGTAGGGGTTTGAATCGTGTACATGCTCAGTGTGTGTGGAGGGGGTTAGTGTGTGTTCAAGACTGTTTGAAAGAAGTATCCCTTTTGCCAACTAGGAGAATACACTACAGGATGCACATTCCCCTTTCTAAACACTGATGATGTCAGCACCTTATAAGTACAGCAGGAGAAGAGAAACCTCCCAGTAATGCGAATAGCGAGCTCTGCTATTGTGTCCGTCTTGAGTGTCATAAAATAGTTAGGTAGGGGTTTGAATCCTGTACATGTTCAGTGTGTGTGGAGGGCGTTAGTGTGTGTTCAAGACTGTTTGAAAGAAGTATCCCTTTTGCCAACTAGGAGAATACACTACAGGATGCACATTCCCCTTTCTAAACACTGATGATGTCAGCACCCTATAAGTACAGCAGGAGAAGGGAAAACTCCCAGTAATGCGAATAGCACGCTCTGCTAATACGTCCATCTCGAGTGTCATAACATAGTTAGGAAGGGGTTTGAATTCTATACGTGCTCAGTGTGTGTGGAGGGTGTTACTGTATGTTCAAGACTGTTTGAAAGAAGTATCCCTTTTGCCAACTAGGAGAATACACTACAGGATGCACATTCCCCTATCTAAGCACGGATGATGTCAGCACCCTATAAGTACAGCAGGAGAAGAAAAACCTCCCCGTAATGCGAAAAGCACGCTCTGCTAATGCGTCCGTCTTGAGTGTCATAACATAGTTAAGTAGTGGTTTGAATCCTGTAAATGGCAAGTGTGTGTGTTTGGATAAGGGGGGTTAGTGTGTTTGCAATTTTGTGTGAGGGAAATGTCCCTTTTGGCAACTGGGAGAACACACTACAGGATGCACATACCCCTTTCTAAACACAGATGATGTCAGCACCCTATAAGTACAGCAGGAGAAGGAACGCCTCCTAGTAATGTGAATGGCTTGTGCTGCTAATGTGTCCATCTGGAGTGTCGTAACATAGTTAGGTAGCGGTTTGAATCCGGCAAGTGTGCTTATTTGGATGAGGGGGGGTTAGTGTGTGTGCAATTTTGTGTGAGGGAAATGTCCCTTTTGGCAAGTGGGAGAACACACTACGGGATGCACATTCCCCTTTCTAAAAACAGATGATGTCAGCACCCTATAAGTACAGCAGGAGAAGGGAAGCCTCCCAGTAAAGCGAATAGCGCGCTCTGCTAATGTGCCCATCTCGAGTGTCATAACATAGTTAGGTAGTGGTTTGAATTCTGTAAATAGCAAATGTGTGTGTTTGGATGAGGGGGGTTAGTGTGTGTGAGGGAAATGTCCCTTTTGGCAACTTTGAGAACACACTACAGGATGCACATTCCCCTTTCTAAACACAGATGATGTCAGCACCCTATAAGTACAGCAGGAGAAGGGAAGCCTCCCAGTAATGCGAATAGCGCACTTTGCTAATGCGTCCGACTCAAGTGTCATAACATCGTTAGGTAGTGGTTTGAACCATGCAAATGGCAAGTGTGTGTGTTTGGATGAGGGGGGTTAGTGTGTGTGTGTGTGAGGGAAATGTCCCTTTTGGCAACTGGGAGAACACACTACAGGATGCACATTCCCCTTTCTAAACACAGATGATGTCGGCACCCTATAAGTACAGCAGGAGAAAAGAAGCTTCCCAGTAATGCGAATAGCACACTCTGCTAATGCACCTGTCTCAAGTGTCAACACATAGTTAAGTACTGGTTTGAATCCTGCAAGTGTGTGTGTTTGGATGAGGGGGGGTAGTGTGTGTGCAATTTTGTGTGAGGGAACTGTGCCTTTTGGCAACTGGGAGAACACATTACAGGATGCAAATTCCCCTTTCTAAACACTGATGATGTCAGCACCCTATAAGTACAGCAGGAGAAGCGAAGCCTTCCAGTAATGCGAATAGCTCACTCTGCTAATGTGTCTCTCCCGAGTGTCATAATACAGTGAGGTAGGAGTTTGAAACCTGTAAATGGCATGTGTGTGTGTTTGGATGTCGGGACTCTGTGTGTGCAATTCTGTATGAAAAACATGTGCTTTTTTGAAATCAGAGGATCACACTACATGATACACATTACCCTTTCCAAACAGTGATGATGACAGCACCCTATGCATACAGCTTGAGAAGCGACATCTGCCAGTACTCAGAATAGTGCAACCTGCTGCAGCGTCATTCTCAAGTGCAATAACATATTTAGGTAGGGGTTTGAAACCTACAAGTGGCAAGTGTGTGTGTGTTTGCATGTGGGGAGTTTGTGTGTGTGCATTTCCGTATGAAAAAATGTGTTAGTTTTGGCAATCAGGAGATCACACTACCTGATGCACATTACCCTTTCAAAATACTGATGTTGTCAGCACCCTATAAGTACAGCCAGGGAAGAGGAACTATCTAGTAATCCGAATAGTGCACTTTGCTAATGTGTCTCTCTCACGTGTCGTGACTTAGTTTGGTAGGAGAATGAATCCTGCAAGTGTGTGTGTGTGTGTGTGGGGGGGGGGGGTAGTAGGGTGTGTGTAAATGCAAGTGTGAGAAAACAGATCCTTTTGGCAAATACTACAATACACCAGATGCTGCATATTCCCCCAGTAAACACAGGGGATGTCACCACGCTATCAGCACAGCCAAACAGGGCTAGTTGGCTAGTAATGCCAATAGTGCGCTCTGCTACTGTGTCTATTACCATTGTCAGAGTACAGATAGGTATGTTTTGGTAACCCACAAATGCCACATGTGGTTGTGTCACACAGTATGACCTTGTGTGGGTCTTTGTACATAACAATGTATGCCATTGCCTAAACCAGCAATGGCATTGCACACATGATGTATGTGTGTGACACATACACATAAATACCTGTGACCTGCAGTAGTTACCATGTCTGACACATGCCTCGAGTGGATAAATGGTATTTGCAATGTATACCAATATGACTGTGTCTTACTGTGCAGGGTCCGCATGCAGTATGTGTCTATACAGTGTGGGTGTATATGGTAAAATACCTACAGCAGGGGATACACATCTGGTCTGGGCCATATAGTGTACATGTAGTCGATGTACAGGTGCTGCATGTTCCCACCTGTTGTGGTAGTGGTAACATGTCATTCCACTGCAATTCAGTGACCACATGCTGTGAACCCTTCAACTAGTGTGTTGTAGCTACAGTAATGCTCATGCACAATGTTTGGCTGGATGCAGTCCAGCCATATAAACACAGTTCTTGAGACTGTCATATTGCCAGTGTTGTTATGGAGGATAGGTGGTCTTCCTGTGTATGGGAGGGTTGTGTGTGCCAGGCTATGAACCAGATGGCAGTCCGACACACTGTTAGCTGCACATGATTAGGCCCTGATGCTTTGTGCTGTGCCAACAACCTGGAGGTGTGTGTATCTGTGGTACCTTGGGATACTACCCCCCTGTCCATGTGTGTTACATGTGTAGGGGACGACAGGCATGGTATGGGGCATAACCTGTCAGTGATGGGTAACACCTGTGAGCCATGAATCAGGAATCTGGTACTGCACAGACATTGCAGTTCACCATGCTGAGGACAGTGTCCGGTGCATGCATCTTCCGGTGTACACTGCTGTTGTTGTGTAGCAGCACTGTTAGTGTTCTAACCTGTGTGATACCCACGGAGGTGGCTATGTAAACCATGTCCTGCAGCATAAGGCAGTATGTGTGTACCAAGGAGCTTTGCCATTATACATCGGGCCATGGGTGTCACGTGCAAGATGACCCTTGCACATCATTGTGGCTTCCCTAGCATGTAAGCACACATTGACAGCCAGCGGATACCCTATGAATGACATTGGAGACTGAGCATAATGTAGACATACAACACCCTTCCCACATATAGTGGTAGCATACCTGGTGAGGGTATGTTGGCATCCAAGATCAGGCTCATACTGGCCTGTGCCACATGCTGAGAGATCCATTCTATGTTCCCTATCATGTAGTCCAGGGAGGTATGTCTCAGGTCAGCCATACTGGCATGGTCAATGAGTGAGTCATATGTGTCCATGCCTCTGACTGACCTGTATGCATGTGTTCTGTGGTGGACCATAGTGCCCCTGAGGCATATCACTGTGACCTTCACCAGATACAGCCTGTTGAGCGGGACCCCAGTGCAGCACCCAAGACAGGTACCTGACACGTCTGTAGCAGGTGTGTTGTGTAGCCCTACAGACTGTGAGTGTGTGGCACAGGGGATGTGTGTGCCATGTGTGGCATGTGCTCTGTTCCGACGGAACATATGCCTGTGTGCCAGCTGCGGAGGTGTGTGATGCTCAGGCAGGATGCTATTCTGAGTCCCCACGTATGCCCCAGTATGTTCAGCATGCTGTCAGTGCGTGTCAATGTCTGACTTGTATTGTAGTCACTGTAATATATTTTATTCATTTATTTATTTATCCTACATTTGTTGACCAGGATAGTCCGACTGAATGCATGTCCATTTCCAGGGGAGACCCGGGGAGAAAAGCTACAAGGGTAAGCAGATACAGCATTACATAATACCAACATTACATATTACAAACAGATTATTTACAGAGATTACATAAGTAAGCAAGTTAAACATGTTCCACAGGTTAATGTTAGTCCTGAGCACAAGTCAGGATTAAATTAAATTACACAGTAAACTGGTTAACAGATTTTACACATTCGAGTTAGCCAGGCTTGATACATTGACATAGCCAGTTAAGTGACAAATGTTGTTTGAGTCTAGTGTTAAATTGATCTAAGGTGGAAAGTAAGGTAATATCAGCTGGAAGTGAGTTCCAGGATCTACTTACAGAGTTTTCAAAGAGAGAATCACTGGCTGTGTTATTAAATTTGCTAGTCTGAATTAGTAGTTTGTTAGAGGATCAAAGCGGTCTAGGATTGTTATAGGGGGTGATAATATTTGAAGTGCAGGAGTATTGTCCGGATTATAGAGGATTTTATAGGCCATAATCAGTTGGTTATACTGTATTAGGCTGGGTAGTTCAAGCCAACCAAGCTGATTTAGATTGATGCAATGATGTGTCCTAAAAGGCAGCCCAGCCCAGTGGCAAACCTGGCAATGTGGTTGTAGCAAATTGAGTGTTTGTTAAGGACAGTCTTGTTCATATTCGAGAGTAGAGGGGATGCATACAGAAGGGTTGAAAGAAGGTGTGAGCGAGCTATGGCACCTTTAGCTGGAGGGGTTAGGAAGGCTTTTATTCTGTAAAGTGACCCTAGTTTTTTATTGATGGCTTTGATAATTTGGTTAACATGTAGGTCACATTTGAGATTATTGTCTATGATGACACCTAATAGTTTAGTAGATGGGTCAGGGGAGATTATTGTGCCATCAGTTGATGTTATGGTAAAGGTGAAAGTGGTAGACCTACGTGTTGGTGAAATAACAGCAGTTTAGTTTATTTGGGATTTAGGATCAGACGATGTTCAGAAAGCCAGTTTTCTATTGTATTAAAGGTGGTCTGGGTAGCTGACCATAACTCTACTGGAGATGTGGCTGAGCAGATCAGAGTAGAGTCTTCAGCATATTGGATACAGCTGACTTTTGGGATGACAGTATAAAGGTCGTTAATAAAGATGGAGAACAGCAAGGGCCCTAGTATAGAGCCTTGTGGTACTCTGAGGGTGTTAGGTAGAAGGTTAGAGAGTTTGTTCTGCCAGAGGCCAGCCTGCCGTCAACCATGCAGATAGGATTGAAACCATTGGAAGGCTCCAGTATCTAGACAGAATGTTTGCAGGGTGTGGATTACAAGTTGGTGATCAACCATATTGTATGCCTTGGAAAGATCCAAAAAGAGGGCTGAGGATATATAATTAGTGTTGCAAGTATGGTTTATGGTGTTAGTAAAGGCTAGGAGGCCTGAAGTAGTGCTGTGATGAGGACGGAAGCCATGCTGAGTGTCTGCCATAGGGCGATTTTGGATTAGGTGGTGCATGAATTGTCTATGAATAAAGTTTCCATAATCTTTGCAAGTGGAGAGAGTATAGCTATTGGCCTATAATTGGAGAATTCAGTAGAGCTGCCTCCTTTGTGAAGTGGGATTACATAGGATATTTTCCAGATGGTGGGAAATTTAGATTCTACCATGGTTTGTTTGATTAGTTTTGAGATGGGGTAAGCAATAGCATCATCTGATTTTTGTAGGTACTCGGCAGGGAGTTGATTAGCAGAAAGTGTAGTGGGTTTCACTTTTTCAATCAAGGTACGGAGAAGTAAAGTGGCGACTGGTTGGCAGCTGAACGCAAGTAGGTTTCTAGGGGTGCTACTTTCAGGACCAGGGGAACTAGGAGGTAGATGGCTAGCTAGGGCTTGAAATGTCTCAGTAAAGAATTGGTCAAAACTATCAGAAACATCTTCAGGGCTTTTATCAATAGTAGCAGCAGGGATTGGGGTTGAAGTTTGTCCAGGATGTAGTATATATGACATGCCACCTGACAGGGTATGGCATTACTGGGTTCAGAGAGCTCAGTCCCCAGACTGGCTGTGTGGTGGCATCCCACACATGTGTTGTACATTCCTGGCCAAGGGTGATGGCTGACTGCATACATGTGGCAGCTGTGATATTGCCACATGACTCACATAAACCACAACTGGACCATAGAGGTGATTCACAGGTTACCTTTGCACATGCTACCCTAGTAGTGTGATTGCCATGGTGAGTACCAACACATAGGGCCAATGGGGAACAACATACTGAAGGTGTGTATGTGTGGGTGTACCGCTACTGTTTCATAGCACTGGCATATATGACTGCACATCGGTAAATGCCAGGTAAGACATGTGCAATGTGTCACAGGCAACGTACATGCGTACAGGACAGACAGTGACGTTCTGTCATGTGTAAAGTTGACATACGTATCGTATGCTATGCAGATGTCACTAGGAGTCTACAGAAGCACTGTAACTCTGCATTGCAGGTGTAAGCAGTGTTCCAGGGAATCCCAAGCGAACATGCATGCAAACAAAGCTACAGTAAGCAGGGCTGGAAGTAGTGCATTGTACAACAAAGAAGGGGTAACAATAACAGTAAGTAACAATGCAAATATGTAGGCACTATCAACATATACCCAGGAATACACAGCGCAGACGCCGATGGTAGAACTGATATTATGTCATAGTTATTTGTGATTTGAATTACATTGGTACTGCACACATATCTACATGCGCAAACATCCACATTGCATAGTCATTGTGGGCAACTTGACACCCTTACTGTACATGTCCACCATTGCATATCACTACTTGCGTTAGCTTCCCCCCTGTGCTACCCATGTATGCGGCTATGTGTTGACAACCTTACCACCGGCAAGCAATTATGTGCAGCTGTTACACTTTGGTATGTGCTATGGGTGCAGATAACAATTCAGGACATTCATACAGTTACTGCAGCAGGCATGCTGGGATATACACACAGTCATAGCAGCACACTGTACTGTTACCAACATGATACTACTAATACACTTCTATGTAGTCACCCTATGCATCAGCAACGTGTTTACCTGTTCCCGCAATGATGTTGGAGATTGCAGGAGGTGGCACAGTGTCATCATATGCACAGGGTGTGAATTAGGTATGCCTGAGTCAGCCACTGATACCACCAATTGACATGTGTGTGTATGTGTGTTGGTGAGGAGCAGCAGTACAGGGTGGGGCAGTGCTGGTGCAGTGTGTGCATGTATGTGGTCGCCCTAGGTGTTAATATTTCGCATGTGTGTATGCACACACACAGTTCCACCTCATGGCTGCCATATACAGGGGTTTGTGGACAGCCACAGACTGCACCTGGCAGGTCATACAGATCAGTGTCTGTGGGCACGGACACGGTACCTGTGCCTGGCAGGGGTGCTACAGACCGTATCCAGTACTAAGCCAGACTGGGTACTGTCATCAGAAGCGGGAGTGTGTTGACTGGACACAGGTCCATGTTGGGACTGTCCAGAGCCACGTGCACATGGTCTCCTGGGGTGTTCCGATGACAGCACAGACCCAGCATTGCTGGGGCTGCTGCTGGCACTATGGGGGTGTGCGTGAGCCTATTGTCGTCCGTGCTGACTGCCAGCTGCTGCTGTTGCTGGCATACGGCCACGTCGACGCCACAAACGCCCACCATTGCCCTGGCTCATGGACATTTGGTTGTGGAACTGCTGTAATATGTCCCCACAACTTCTGTCTATGACATCGGTGAAATTACGGATAGCATCCGCAATGTCACGCATACTGTCTGTCATGGCTGTGCGACATGCTCTCAGCTCCCTCAGACCCTGTCTGGTGTACCTTTCCATAAGCGACTGTGCCTGCATGACAGTCCGAAACATAGCTGAGGTTGACAGACCTCTTTGGGCATGTCGGCCAGAGGCAGTACGCCCATGGATGCTCCCACGAGAACCCATGGGTAACTGTCTGTGTGGTACCATCGGAGGACCCTGCCCATGGCTGCTGTGTGGAGACGCATGTGCCACAGGTACCACATTACCCTGGTCTATG
Organism: Protopterus annectens; assembly: GCF_019279795.1. Taxonomy (NCBI): domain Eukaryota; kingdom Metazoa; phylum Chordata; order Ceratodontiformes; family Protopteridae; genus Protopterus; species Protopterus annectens. The sequence continues at coordinate 256,786,371 of NC_056738.1, forward strand.
CCCACTGTATCCTGTCCATCACCTAGGGACAATGGTGACAAAGGATGTACTGGCAGGATGACTGTGCACAATGATGGGGTTGACAGCTGTGTACTGTCAATTGGCTGACCAATGGCGGACCCTGACACACCTTCCTGTACCATTACACAAATATCATCATTACCAGTACCCGTGGCACAAGATTCAGGTTCCCTGCTGCAGGTCACCAGAGCAGCACCAGAACCTGTGGGAGGAAGACAGGAAACACAGTTTACAGTCTCCAGACATTGTTACCAGTGATGCACTTCTGCACACATGCACACATGCACACATGGACACATGCAAACATGCACACATGGACACAGGCACACATGGACACAGGCACACATGCAGACTTGCACACGTGGACACATGCACACAGGCACACATGCACACATGCACACATGCACACAGGCACACAGGCACACATGCACACATGCACACGTGGACACATGCACACATGGACACATGCACACATGCACACATGCACACGTGGTCACATGCACACATGGACACATGCACACATGCACACATGGTCACGTGCACACAAGCACACATGCACACATGCACACATGCACACATGGACACAGGCACACATGCACACATGCACACATGCACACGTGGACACAGGCACACATGCACACATGTGCACGTGGACACAGGCACACCTGCACACATGCACACATGCACACATGGGTACAGGCACACCTGCACACATGCACACATGCACACATGCACACCCTGCAGTATACACACAGAGCACTACTGAGTTACACTACTGTTACTTGCATTATCAGGACTATTATAGGTTATGTCAAACACACTCACCAGCATGGATGGCCTGCCTTGCTGTAACCCCGGAGGGATCTGCAGAAATGATGAGATTAATGTCAGTGGGCACAACTGTGCCATTGATATTGCATATGATAGAGTGCAGTAGTACACCAGTTGCCTTTCACACGTCAGCTGCTGATATTACCAGTATCACACATGCACACTTACATATTATGATGACAGATACATACCAGGGACACACCTTACACATGCATAAACTAACAGTGTACAGAACAGTCAAGTGTACATATGGCATATTACCTGCACGCTCCATGTCATGTTGCTGTGTGGATCCAGCCCCCATCATGATGCAGTTGTACTGCTGTTGCTGTTCCGGGGCTGGAGCCACAACACTTAGGAGTAGCCCCTCCAGTCTGGTGAGGGGGGATGTGTGGCCACCCCACCTCCTGTGGTAACCTGTTGCCTGTGGATATCTGATGCACGCTGATGGACACTTCGGATTAAATCACTGCAGTGATGTCGTACCTGCTCATATGTCCTGTTATGCGTGCCAATATCATTTACCCTACGGACAAGGTCTTGCCACAGTGCAGCCCTCTCCTGCTGATTCTGACTGGTGCAGGAAAACAGGATGTCATACTCCCGCACCAGGCTCTGGTGGATCTCCTCATCTTTCGCTGCAGAGTAGGTGGGATTACGCTGACGCGCCATCTCCCTGGAAGAGAACACAAGCAGGATATCAGCAGACTATGTCAGCAATATATGGCACACATACTATACATGATACTCATGTGTAGTGATATACTACTACTCCCATATGTTGCATGTGTGTGTGTCGTGGTGGATACACAGGTACATGGCCAGATATCAGTGCTCAGCCAACACCTGTGCAACAATACCTGCCACATTCCACACAACATAGTAGCATGCCCCATCAGTCAGCACACACTGACAGGTCCAATGCACAACCTCACTCTGGGGGTTCATCCCAAGGTACTGTATGTGGGACGCCATCCACTACTGTGATGTGGACAGAAGTTACTCGGCCTGGATATACATATCCCACCACCACCACCAGCACAGTAGACTACTTTAATATGTATGTGATTAGACAGTTATTCACTTGCTGGGATTGAGATGGTATCCATGCAGCACACTGGGCCAGTGGAAGCCACAACCCACACTGCTGACCCCTTTGCAAATGCTTACCATGGACATGCCACAGATTGCATGGAACTTGCACACACATTTCTAACCCAGACCCTATGCACAAAGGTTAGGCATCCTGTCTGGTGGACCCCAGACAGAGGCAGATTGTATAACAATAGCAGGAGGCTACTGCAGGACAGAGCACATTCACATTAAGGGAAGGCATCTGTGGTCAGCACTGGTACTACGCTACGGTCCGTCATAACAACGGGCACGGCCTACTCTGGGAGGGAAATGGCCACAAAGACTATGGATGACCACAAGGCCTTCTTCAGTTATGTTACACATATGGACCACATGTCTCAGATATGCTCTGTGTTAATACACACCTACTTAACATTCACCAAACACACGGATATTGGCAACAGTCTTGCAGACAAGTTTGGTGCATGTATCCCCCCTCCTTCTCCCCCACCAGTTGAAATATTTATCACAGCTGTATGTAACCTCCCTATCATCTCACATGTCCAGGTGAGGGCCGCCCTCAGCAGAGCAGAACACACAGCATCACTGTGACCTCATGGTATCCCTGGATGTGTGCTACCTGCACTCCAAGAGGACATACAACTGCATATAACACTGATAATTTATCTTGGCCGTACTACAGGATATGTACCTGGACAGTGGCATACAGCGACCGTGGTCCCACACCACTAAGGAGGCACCTCGACTGACCCTGGGAACTACCACATCATATGCATAACCAGCCTGGTCTGCTAAGCTATGGAATTATGCAGTATGGGATGCATATGCAGTGATATTGGGTACCTGCAGACACTTGTTGCCAGCCAGTGTGCCTTTGTGATGGGCTGATCCTGCCTTTTGAACCTGGCTGACCTTTCAAAGCAGTCACTACAGCCATTGCTGAGGGCAACGCACAGACAACTGCTGCCAGGATCATGGCCTAAGACTGATTGACATGTAATGTATGGTCATCCCCTTTTGGTGGAACTACATACACACAACATATCACATGGACATACCTATAGATACAGACCTATGACACATTTGGAGGGTTCACAGTATGCACACTATTAACCTGCTACTTTGCATTACCTGTGTTTGTTGCAGGTGGTTGCGTTACCACTGCTTCTGATTGCTGCTGCTACTGTCACTGCTGACAGCTTACAGTCACAGAGTCACAGTGTGTAGGTTTTTTTTTTTTTTTGTTCTCTCTCTCTCTCTCTCTCTCTCTCTCAGTTTTCTCTCTCCCTCTGTCTGCTTCCCGATAGTGCAATGAATGTATTGCATGTGTGGAGTGTTAGTACTGGATGCTTTTGTAGGTATCTGCATAGGTCCATGTGATGGCCTCTGCACCAATTGTAAGCCAGCATTTGCTAATTGCATACAGCCAGTTGTGTACTGTTTGCAGTTCTCACTGTGATTTCAGGTCAGTGCTATAAAAGGGTATGTGGGATAGGCATTGCCCTTTCAGATTGTAAGGGCGGGGATCATGCTGGTATGCTGTGGACACTGTTCTGTGAGTGTAAAGGTTAGTATCTCTCTCATGATTCAGGCTGTGTTGTAGATTCACATTTCTCCATTCCTCTCTCCTGTTCCTTGTAGTAAGTGTGTATGCACAATGACACCTACAACTATATATAGATATATATTTATATATATATATATATGTACATATACATACATTTATATATGTACTTTAACTGACATTATTACCTACAAGCTAACAACTAGCATGGCTGTTTCTGTTCACACACTACTATTATGGGAATCCAGTAGTTTTGACAGTAATTCTATATGACATGCTTTGGGTACTACACATCCTATATTCCCTTTACATTCATCCCTACTATTACATGTTATATTTATTTTAGTACAATGCTCTTGTATAATAGTCATGGCTTAGTGGTAGGTCATACAGACTAATTTTTCCAAGGTCCTGGGTTCGGGACTGACAGTGGGATTTTATTTTGCTTTTGAACTGAGTACAGGACCTGTCAATCAAAGTGACTAAAGCACTTTTAAGCAGTTGTAACCGGGTTAGTGCTGGTTTGCGCGGAGCTCACGCATGCGCACTGGCGGTTAGCTCTGCGCACACACGCGCACACACGCTTACAACCGCTTACCAGTGCTTACTCTGGTGCACACCCATGCTATTTTCTTTGAAAGAAATGAAAATGAGGAGACAGGAAAGTGGTGAGAAAGGGGTCACAAAGAGGGTAAGACAGTAGGGAAACAAGCTTGGGATTTGTAGGAGGGATGTAGGTAAGGCCCATAGCTGCCCATTTCTTCATCAGCAACAGCTGTGCATTTGTATGTAATTTGGTGTGACATTTGAAACCTTCCACCCCTGAGAGAGGTGTCAGGACAACAATAATACTTGTTGTACAGCCAATTGTAATTGATAGATTCCATGTCCAGCAGACATGTGTGCGGAATGGGCAGCTATCTATGGGGCATAATTTTTTTGTGGGTACAGAGTGCCCTTTTTTTTTTTTCAGGTGAGAGTGGTATGTCAGGTGAAGGAAGTCGGTACAGCTGGGGAGGTAGGTTGGGTAGGTAAACAGACAAGACAAACAAAACACATACAGGGGCGGTGTATGACACATGTGGGGGGGGTACACAATTGACGGGGACGGAGGTTTGGATATCCAGAGCCCATGAGCCCACAGATGGCAACAGTGGAACTGATATCCCCACCCATAGGCAGTTGCCACTGTTCCTTCACTGCCCAGGACGGGGCTGTGCTGGGCGCTGTGTAGGCCGGGCAACAGGCATGCCCGTAAGTTGTGCCACCCATGCCTCAAGCTGGCGTAGGGGCTCGAGAACAGAGTCCCGAATCTCCCTACGCACCACAGTCCGGACGCTACGGAGGGTGAGTGGTGGTTCTCCTCCGAACACACTTGCAGAGGGGGGGGCGAGCCCCATCCTCTGCAGCGCTTCCTCCCGCAGGTGGCACAGGGCCACCAGAGGAGGGTCCAGACTCGGCACTAGTGCCAGGTGCACTCACCAGCTGAGGTGGGAGAGGTGGGTCCACTGGAACCCGCCTTCCCTGTCATCCTATGTTTTGCATTATGTCATGACAGTTTGGGTTAGTGACATATAATACAATTCACAATTAGTTGTAACAGCATGCATTAGTATTCCCATTAATCAAACACCTAGATATTCACACCATTGAACAGCATGCATAACACATGCATAATTTGAACAGCAATACACAGTCCAACAACATGCAGGGTTAATAGATGACAACAGGCCATCAGGTTTGGATGTATGAACAGGGCAGATGCATCAACGGACATGCAAATATATATGACCCAACTGGACAAACGTCCAGGGGTGTTAATTGTGATTGCACATACCATTTTCATGTGGAATGGGTTATATGTGGTTATAGGGTCGGGTGAAGAAAATAATATTAACACCTTCAAATACCAATACATATGCTGTACATTTCTAATAGCTACAGATATATACACACTACTGTTCTAACTACAGTTTCCTATTTGATAACTATTTCAACTTGGTGATAGGACTGTTACTGCAACATCAATATACATTTTATTGTTCTTCATACTCATTCATATCTAGCTTTGTTCAGCTACATCATCCTGCTACATTTGCTTTATATAGCTGTAGACAAGTGTGGATGTTTGGTATATCAGACAATCATCCTATCTGCATATTGCAGACTGAGAGCAACATATCCAGATTTTGGGATACACATTCCAGATGCAGCAACACTTTGAACAGATTTCGCTGTTTGGTTTTGAATCTTACATGCATTTCATTCTGTCTTGACTGCAGTATACTTTATACAGGGGTTATTACTACTGTATTGCTGGATTCATGACACTTTCTCACATACTCTCACTTGCTTTCATTTTACTATTCAGGATGGTACTTACTTCTAGGCTTTATTGACATGTTTTACCTGTAGTTATTACAATCCTTTCCAGCAGTCTCACTTCTGTCATGTTTCAGTATTTCAACTTCGAGTAACACAATTAAACTAAGAAAACACAAAGAGTGCAACACCTACGGTGTGGTAGAATCTCCAGAAAAGGTAAAATCACTTGCTTTGACTGATTTGGTGATTTTACCTTTTCTGGAGATTCTACCACACCGTAGGTGTTGCACTCTTTATGTTTCAGTATTTCAACAGGGATATATTTCACACATGTGATTTCATCATCTTCTGCAGCTATACTTTTTAGCTTGCTGCAGGTTGTGTACTATTTTCTTACAGGTGGGGCATTTTTATTTCAGAATTTATGTCAGACATTTTCATTTTTCTGTTTGGCTTACAGGCTGCAACACACTTTTGTAATCAAGCAATACTTGCAGACACTTTCACACTGTTACTTTCACATTTTATTCCTTACTGACTACACTGCACTCTTTTGCTGACTGTCATACTTTTATATTTCTTTACAGTTACTGGTAGTGGATTGCTGAACTGCCTGGTGGCGCAACTGCACCAGCCTATCGCCATAGGCTCTGCGGTTCACAGAACGGACACCTGCAGCTGTAATATAAATGCAGTAATATTGGAATGCACATCTCCATACTATCAGCTAGTTTAATTTCTTACATACATAATTAAATGTAACTTACTCAGTAGTGGGGCGGTGGGCATTTGCCGGGCCTCCTGGATCCAAAGGTTCAGTTGGTCCTGCTTGCATCTCTTCAGGACCGCATGGTGGTGACGGACCTGCTCACCAGTCCTTGGAATCCCTGTGGCACTGGTGAGACCATGAGCCAACCAGTCCCACGCCTCAGCCCTGTATGCTCCCCAGAGGACCTGGCCCTGCATGAGTTGGGCCTCATGATTGTGGACTAGGAGCCAGACTATGTACCTGGACTCCTCAACGCCCCATCTCTGTGCTTGAAAGCAACTACCCTCTCCTACTCCTGTCATTCTGCCTGAAGTTCAGTTCTACAATCATTTATGCTGTGTATTCCCACCTATGGGGCTTATATAGTCTGTTTTTCCCACACATATCTGTGATTGGCCATTTTGGAAGTGTATCAACTTCAGTAAACCTGCATTGTCATGCTCCAGTTTGTATTCATTCCTATATATTAGCTATTATTGCATTTATAGGTACTGCTGTCATGGCTTAGTTGTTTGGTACCTTGACTATGGTGTATAGTATCCTGGGTTCGAACCTGACCACTACTTTTCATTTTTTATGACTGTCTAGACATGCTGAGGGGTGTGTCTGTGTAAAGGCAGTTTTGATACGGCTTGCTCAACGTTGCCCGTCAGTTACCTTGTTTGCGCGGTGCACAGCTCTGCGCAAATGGGGTACGCTGGTTTAAGCCTCATTTGGCTATCAGCACGCATATTACGGGGCACATAGCTTTAGCGTGTTAAACCACTGCTCAGCTACGGGCACTCATTTTGCACCAGTTAAACCACTGCTCACCTACGGGCAGATGCACTCACCCTGTTAAACTGTAGCTCAGCTATGGGCACATCTGGCATTTTTTATTGTTTTGTTACCTCACATTTCTTCAATATAAATGGGCTATTTCATTACATTTTACATAAAATGTGATTTTATGTGTACATATTTGTCAGGGACTTGTTTCGTGCTTATTTTGCTAAAAATAAAAATTGGTGTTGTGGGGGCTCGAACCATGAATGCCTGCTCTTCAGCCAACATCTCTACTGCTACGCTATTGCTTCTTGGCTTACTTTGCATATTTAGTTCTTATATGCTTTCCCACTGACTGCTAACTGTAGCTGCGCTACGGGCATGCCAGCAAAGCGCACTCACGGTTAAACATCTTTACAATTTAAAAAAAAAATTATGAGATGTTCATTTGTACATTTTATGCTCATAGTCTGTGGGGGCATGTGTTGTGTTGTGTTTATTCACATTTCCATGGACTCTGTCGTGGGTGTTTACTTTGGGCACTTTTCCTCTTCTGGGGGCGTGTCCGCTTACAGGGCTCGGCCTACGGACACACACCCTACTGTCTTACATGGACCGTGTTAGCCTTAGGTGTGATTCAGCATGCTCTCATGAATATGCAGAGCATGCTGACATCACTCTGTTTAACTGCAGCCTCCGTGTATGAGTTATAACTGTTACACGGAGGCTTCGTGAATCCTGCCCTATATTTAACATATACACACAAACACACACTCACATATATATATATATATATATATATATGTATATATATATATATATATATATATATATATATATATATATATATATATATATATATATATATATATATATATATATATATATATATATATATATATATATATATATATATATATATATATACATATATAATATATATATACATACGTATATATATATATATATATATATATATATATATATATATATAGCAAAATAACTTAAAGCAATCTTTTGGATATGTTCTTTATAGACCATAGCTGTATTTTTCTGCTTGCAATCTATATTAATATTTGTTTATGCAGCAAATGGGAGTGCCTGAATGTCTCTTTCATCATTCACATCATACTTGTAAATTATAGCTTTGCTGTAATTCCTTATTTAAGACTGCTTATGCAGAAACATAATAAACCAAAGGATTTTATCTAGTTTCATCTGGGAGAATGAGTAGTACACCCCCCCATACACACAGACACACAGGCACACACATACCCCCCACACACAGGCACACACACACGCGCACACACACACACACACACACACACACACACACACACACACACACACACACACACACACACACACACACACACACACACACACACACACACACACACACACACACACACACACACATATTATCCCTGTTTTCTAAAGGAAGGCTGACACATTATTAGTGTGGTTCAATTTAATTTTTTTTCAAAAACAACTTTATTTTATTTTATAGTAACCAACAGCAAATTCATACTTTTGCAAGGCTTAAATTGTGTTATTTGAGACAAAACAGAACTATATACATTGATGCACAAATGTGTCATTCAACTAGACGAAGCATACAGATGCTAGTGTAAATCATTCATACAACAATCTTCCATGGTGTACTATGAGGGTAGATTGAAAAATCAGTAAACCTCTATTAGTTAGGTTGGAGGAAGGCAACTCACTTACTAGGACAATATAATACATAATTTTCCCCATATTTCCAGCAGATTATCTCCCTTTTTATTATCGTAAATTACCATTTTGTACGCTAACAGATATTTGGTGGCCATTTTTTTAAATTCTTCCCATTTAATTGCCAGTCTATTCATCCATTTAGATGCAATCTAAAGTTTCACCAGGAGACAGAGAGTAGTTAGCATATGAGTTTGATGGGATGATATATTCAAGGGAGAAATGTGAAGTAATGCAAATTCCCAAGTTAATGTTGATTTTTCATATCCCATCTTTTGAAGTTGAGTCTTTAGGTAGTTCCAGAGTTATTATATGTGTTATCAACTCCAAAAGAGTTGGAGTAAATCCACTTTTTGAAATTCACTATAAGGGCAATTTGCTGAAATGGATGTATTACATTTGTGGAACACCATGGGGTAAAATAGACATTATTAATAATCATGAGTTGGGTGTCCCTTAACTTTTTTAAAGGAAGTATCTTTGAAGTTGTTTCAATTGCCTTTTTTATCTGTTGCTCCGATAAAGAAGGTTTCAGTTTTAGCCAATAGTTGGAGAAAAGTAAAATTTCTTGGTATTTGATCTCAGTTACCATTTTGTATGTGTTAGATATCATTTTATCTCTAGATAGCATTAGCTTCTACAGGGACTCGCAGTTTCCAATATCTTCAGATTTTAAATTACTATTGTGGAGGTAGAGATAGCATAATTCTTTGATTTGCCTGATGATAGTTGTATATGCTTTAGGTAGTTTGAAATGTTTTTTTTTTAATTCTGTGATAGAACAATCATAATAGGGGTAGAAATCCAGAATATGTTTCTCCTTTAGCAGAGGGAAATTATTGAGGGTGATCATTTAGTTATTGAGTCTTAGATTTGTATTCAGATGTAGGGGTTGTAAGGTTTCCAAGGCTGCCGACAATTTTAAGTCTGCAAAGAGTTTTTGAAGATTAATAACAAAGTATTGTATTGGGTCAATGATCTTGTAAGTTATCAATTATTTTTTGTGCAGAAAAGGAAGTGCTTTGGGATTAAAGTTGAGTGATTTTACATATTTGTAGTATACTGTTAACCATATAGGTGACCATGTATGCATTGTTGGATTATACGCCATAATTTTTATTATCTTACTACTGTTAATAATGTTAAAGTATAACTTAAAATCTGGTAGATTTAGTCCACCTTTTAGTTTCGGTTGCATTCATTTTTGGTAGGATATCCTTACTTATTTAGGGGACCATATAAATTTAGCTAAAAATGTATGTATTTATTTGAAGAACTTGTTGTGGACTATAACCTGGGAGATCATAAAGACATATAATAATCAAGGAAGAATATTTATTTTGATTATAGCAACCTTAGATAAGAAAGGTAGCTTTAAGCTATTCCATCAGTTACAGTCCTGCATTATATTTTGCCATTTATTCAATATATTATTTTGATAGAATTCCTTTTTATTCTGGAAGAAATTAATTACAAGATATTTTATAGACTGTTTTATTTTGATGGCATCTAGATGTGGGAATAATGATATTAATTTAAAGGGCCTTAAAGGGAAAATACTTCTTTTCTTTAAATTACGTTTGTAATTGGATATTTAAGAAAATGTATTAGTTGCCTTCAGTAATTTAGCTATATCTGCACTTGGGTAGGAGAAGTATAAGTTTAAATCATCGGCAAACGCTGTCAGGAAAATGTTATTAATGAAGAGTATTGGGGGGTTGTGATAGGTTTGTTGTTTAGCACACAGAAAGAGCAGTTCAAGATATAGGTTGAAGAGAAACAGGGATTAAGGGCAGCCCTGTCTTGTACCATTTTTGATCAGGATTCTATTGGAGAGGTTTCTATTTATGTATAAATCTGTATAGGATTTATCATATAGTGTTTTAATTATTTGGATGAATTTGTTGGGGAAAGCAAAATAGGGTAATACTGAAACCAGAAAGTTTATAGATTCAATCTGTTGAAAGCCTTAAAGGCATCAACTACCATTGCAAAGATTGGAATACTCTTTTGATTTGCAAATGTTATTAGAGCTTCAACAGTAAGGGTGTTATCACAGGTTTGTCTATGAGGTGTAAATCCAGATTGTTCCAGCAAAATGATATGTGTTATAATTTTTTTGAGTCTACAGGCAAGGATAGATATGAAGATTTTTATATCAAGATTTATCAGTGATATGGGTCTGTAGCTCTTAGGGCATTAGGATCCGTATATTCTTTCAAAATAAAAATTATCTTCAAAGCATTAAGATGAATATCATTAATACTGTTATTTATAATATAATTAAACACTTCCACGGTGGTGCAGCGGTAGCATTGTTGCCTCACAGCAGGAGGTTTTCCCGTTCGATTCCCGGCTGGAGTGCAGGGAATGCCTTCTGTGTGGAGTCTGCATGTCCTCCCCGTAGTTGGGTGGGCATTCGAAAGACATGCGTAAATGGGCGTGCCTTCATTTAAGGTTGAACGTCGAGCTGGCACCTCGGCATTCATGAAAATCAACTGCCAATCATTAGCGGACCGGAGTTCCGCTGTGGCGATCCCTAACCAGGAAAAGCCGAAAGACAACAACAACATAATATAATTAAACAGGTGTTGCAAGATTTTAGCTAATAGCGGAGTAAATTCTTTGTAAAACTCTGATGTGAAGCCATCTGGGCCAGGTGTTTTGTGAGCTTTTAAATTCTTTATTGTGTCAATGATTTCCTTCAGTGAGGTAGGATCTGTTAATATCTTCTGTTGTTTAGAATCTAATTTTGGAAATGATAACTTCTGTAGAAAAGATGTTTTGTCATGCTCTGAGGTTGGAAGTGTTTGCTCACCTTAAATCTGTGTATAAATGTGCTCAAAGAGGTTTACAATGTTGCTATTGCTACTGTATATCTTATCTGAGTGTTTAATTTCTATAATAGTAGGTGTAGAATTGTGAAGTGAAATTAATCTAGTTAATAGCCTGGATGGTACCTGTGCACACTCAGAATACTTGGCCAGGTTTCTTATTTCGTGAAATGAGAGATTTTTGGCCTCCAACAGGTAGAGAGATCTTTGGGATTTAAGCAGTAGATCTTCAGTTTTTTTCATTAAAGCTCTTCTGCAATTCTATTTCCAGTTTTTGCATGTTTCCCTTTATTATTGTTTCCTCCTAACCGGGAAAAGCCGAAAGACACACACATTGTTTCCTCCTTTCTCTGTAATTTTTTTTAGAATGAAGCTTTACTAATAAGCAAACCTCTTATTTGGGATTTAGTTGTGGCCCATTCAGTATCTATTGGGTAATGAGAAGTAGAGATTTTAGTTAATAGGGTTTTTAAGTGTGTTGATCCCTCTTATTATATCTTGCTCTGATAGAAGGTTGGGATTGAGGAACCAATTGTGCCCTCTCCTTGATAGATTTTTTTATCACTCCAAAGGATGTTTAATGTAATTTTTGAATGATCAGAGAAGAATCTATTATTTTATGGCAATCTGTATTCAAATTTAAAAATATATCTAGGATCAGGAAGAAAGCAATTCTAGCCCACATTTTGTGGCATTGCGAGTAGAAGGTGAATTTTTCTCTTTTGGTGTCCTTAGATTTATGTATGAATGGATCAAAAAGTTTGAAGTCTTGTTTAACCTCTGCAAGTGCAACTGTAGCTTGCTTATTGTATGTTTTATTAGGGTTTGATCTGTCAGTACCAGGGTTTTGGTAAGCATCCCAGTCCCTCTTATAACTATATAATGGTCCCTAAATTCAGTTTGAATCTTATATAGGGATGTAAAACGTTTTGTTGATTACTGCAGGAGGCATATATATGAAGGATTAAAATACATTTCAGTATAGCTGGATTACTACAGATTATCTAACACCATCTACCATTTTTATCAGATTCACTTTTAATGATATTGTCCTTAAATGATTTTTAATTATTATAGCCACCACCATCACCACCCCACTGTTAGATTTCCCCCCAGAAGCTGCAATCTGTTTGATCCATTTTTTCTCTTCAACCTTAACCCATTGCTCCTTTGTTAGATGTGATTCTTGAATTAGTATTATATTTGCTTTAGATTTAAACGTGAGATGTAAAAATAGGTTTCTTTTATCTCTTGTCTGTAGTCCCCTCACAATCCATGATTCAGTCTCCCACGTTTAGCCTTACACCATGTGATAACTTTAAAAACTGGTATTGTACATTATGAATTTTGCTGTGGGTATGACATTTATTACAAAATCTAGCTGAATGATACATGACCCTTCCTGTTCCTCCCCAATGCCTAACCATTGCCCCCTGGATCAAGAAGGAAGGGGAACATAAGAAAAGCTAATTTGACTGATTTATTTAGTTCCGGAATTATATAATAAGTTTACTTTAGTTGGGATATTGCAGAAATGGATTTCCTATCAGAAAAAAAAAACAAGAACAATATAGAAAAAGCCTAACATACTGGTTCTCTACTCAACATTTACTATCCTTACCCTAACTCTTTTAATGTAGTAACAATTGTGTGTCCCTGAGAACAGGGATACTAACGCAGAATAAATGTAGAAACTGCTGTACAATTTCCCTTAATTAATAAACAGAAGAATATTTTAGATTTTAAGTAAAACATTTAAGTAAAACATTTAGTGTATAGAACTGTCATCTTGTTAAGGAGGAACCCCCTACATTTAGCACTATCTAGCAAAAGTATTCCAGGCTAGCCAAAGTGGTTAATTATAAACATGTATATCCTTTGTTACCACTTTACATTTACTAAGGCTCTCTGGCTTTTATTTTTGTCCCATTTCAGGTAATTAATAGCCAGTTTTTAAGCCTTCTGTTTCCTGGTTCATCATTTTTTTTTTAATTTGTGAGGCATATCAGTCAGAAATATAGTTAGCAATCCTGTCAAATAGTTTTACTCTTACATCTTTTTACATATAGAGTACTAGCTTGTTATGGTTTAACTGTAAATTTGTTTGATGACCGTTTATCAAAAGTCAACATACACCATTCAAAATCTTAACATTTCTAAATAAACCTTTGCTTTTTAGTAGTATAGCACAATAATTGCACTGGCTCCTAAAAGAGATTTTAAAGCAACCGGCTTTGTGTCTTTACCCTCCATTTGTTTGAAGTGCTTATTGCTACTGTTATTAATACCTTTGAGCTTTATTACCATTACCACAGATTGGAGAAGTCCATTTCTAAGATTTTTATTCCCAAATCTTTAACCCTAGGCCCTCCATATCTTTAAATACATTATATTCGTGTGCCCTTAATATTCACTGCAACTATCTTGTCCATTATATACAGTATCACTTCCTGCTTAGATGAAAATAACTCTTTACACAACCAAAATCTCCATATTTCACAGTTATATCCTCTATTCACACTATTTTAACAAGATGGCTACTGAATTTAAATTAAATTAGCTTTGTATCCACTTTACAGCTTATGCCTCTCATTATTCCTTCATTTCTGCAAATTTTACTTCATACAGTATCTTAAACTGAAGTCTGTTAGTCCTTTAGATGGAGAGTTCTTGCAGAATGATGTAACATCACTGTAGGATCATTTATTAGTTATTCCTAGAATGTATGCAGGAAGGTATTTGTAGCACATGCATCCCTATGAATTAACTGGTTGCGGTAGGTGTTATCTTGCTGGGGGACGTGTAGTAAATGCCAGTGCAGAAGGAATTAGTCACATCTTAAACTGCTCAGCTGAGCAACATGGAGCCTCTTTTCTGTACCCAGTGATCTCCCTCTACTTCGCCTCTCACCTCGTGGCTTAGTACAAGAAGAGAGAGGCCTGAAAAAAAAAACTAAGCTCGATTACTGATTACACCCACATGGGTGACATGGACTTGGCCACAAATATGCCAAGATGACCGATTTTCCCCAACAGCTCATTCAGAGCTCAGGTATTTCCTTAAAAATGGCCAGGAAAAATTATTTTGCTTCCTTTCTTGTAGCAATCAAGTATGTCATTTCTTTATTAAAAAATATTAGTGTATGCGGGAATTTCATCTGGAATTTTATTTTTCTGCTAATAAGGAATCTACAAAAAGGAGATAATGTTTGCCTTGCCTGTCATATCTAGAGCGGAAGATCCTGAGCAATGGAGAGCCAATTGTTATTCCAGGTAAGGAAACCTTTTATTTATTTTTTTGCAGCTAGTAAAATGTTTGAGATATCCTGATAGTTCAGGATTTTGACATATACTGGTCTAGGATTTTTTGATGCTTGAAATTCCCTTAAAGCATGATGGGGTCTCTCTATTATTACTTGCTGCATTTCAACAGGTCCATCCAGTAAGATATTCAGGATTTGTTTAATAGTTGTTGTTAGATTATTTTGTGTAACTGACTCAGGAATTCCTCTAATAATATTATTCTTGTGTGAATGGGCCACAAGGTCTATTATTTTAGATTACATGTCTTGTATTGCTTTATGGTTAAAGTCTGTTTTCTGCTGTATGTTGTCAATTTTTATTTAAGATTCCAGTATTTTTTCTGATTTCTCTATTCTAGTTAGAATCTGGTTGAAAGATTCACCAAAGGACTTAAATTGTAAAGTTAGATCCTGCATTGCTTGCTGAATAGTACGTAAACCCATTTTAATGTCTTCTGGTTAGCTGGTTTGTCCGGTTTATTTTTGGATGCAATTTTTGGATTTCCAGTTTGTTTTACTGTCCTTTGTCTTTTTCTTGTTATATCCTTCTCTGGTGTGGCCAGGACAGATTATTTTGTTTTTGTTCTGATAGTTTCCATGTTGCTTTCTTTCTTTGACATTGTGCTGGTTTCTTGGATTTTTGAGTATCACACAGGCCTTTAATACCACATGGCAGCAAGGTATATGTTCCAATCTTGTTTGATCTTGGTTACCTACAGTTCCTTCAATTTTTTTAAAGTCACTCAGGCATTGCTATGGTGTATCCAAGGGATATCTTGAGTATTATTTTTCAAGAATTAGTCTGCTTTTGTTCTTTGTATCACAGTTTTGTCCAGGGTTTTTGAGATAACTAGGAATAGTAGTGTTTACAGAAATGCAGCCATCTTGTTCTTCAGTTCAGTTTATTTTTTTTTATTAATTGCTTGTTCGGTTTTCGAGGCTGTGTGATTAGTTAGCATTTGTATTTAAATGAAAGGGATTGTTAATAATGCCATTCTGATGCAGTAACTGTCCATGTTGAATATATTCTATTTTAAATAATTAGAGCACACACACACACACACACACACACACACACACACACACACACACACACACACACACACACAAAATACATCATCCTCGGCACACACTATACTTTAAAGTCAATGCAGTCTCATGTTCTTTAAGCATATCAGTCCATTGCAAAGTTATCAGGTTTTCAAAATGTCCACATGTTAGGCATTAAATTAATTATTTAATTCTCCATGTTCAAATTTAGAGCTTGAGGTTTTTAGTTCATTCATAAGGTTTAGCCCCCCCCACACACACACACACACTTTTTTTGTTGTATTTTTTTATTATTTAGCAATATATTTATGGTGGACTGGAACCAGCATAGTGATGTGATTATTGAGGTATGCATAGACACTTTCTGCAAATGAAAATCTGATGGCTGCAGAGTCATGCAGGTGTTCTTTTACTGCTTCATGTTGTCATCTAATTTTAACCAGTCTGCACCATTAAAGCCCTTAAAATATTAGGCTTTATATGCATGGTAAGGTGTGCTATGAAGATAAAAAATACTAAGAGGTGGTCAGACTTGTCCATTTATGTGATAGCTGATGGTATCCAACCCAGATGTATAATGTTGATGAAACAAAGCTATTTTGTCAAGTGAAATGTCATTGATGAAATCTATGAAGTGCTATACATTTTTTATTTTATTTTTTGTTGTTGCAGTTCTATAGGTCATCCAGTTTATATATGGGTAATTAAAATTGCCAAGAGTGATGATGCTTGGTTCAATAGTAAGTGGCCACATGTACTTTAGGCAGGTCTCATGGGACATACGTGACAGAGACGAGGTTGTAAATGTAGCCAAGTTAAGGAACTGATTCTTATTTATAATCACTAGGATATAAAGGAGTCTGCACTGATTATCCTTCCATACTAGTTGAGATGTGAGGGCTTTGCAAAGAAATACGGAAATGCCACCACCTATGGCTGAGGCGCCATCAGTGACAGCTCTGAAAGGTAGGCAGGCATTAAGTAATGATGGGATACCAAGACACTAGAACAATACTTGAGGGATTACTGGATGTCAATATTTTCCAGGGTCAAGAAAGCTTCTAAGGTTTCCAATTTTAATTTGAGGCTTCTAACACTGTCCAGTGCTACCTTTAGATTTTCTAGGTTTGGCTTGGTAAGGTTGGTAGATGCAAAAGACTGATATTATAAAAAAAGAGATATAGTAGGAGTGGGATAAATTTCAGCCAATAGACAAAAGCTCTTGAGGGGACAGGTGCAGGCCATGCCATGCAAAGCAGCTTGAACTGTCAAACATTGATCTCATTACCCATTAGAAAGACATCAAAGACTCAGAATTTTTTTTAAAGGGGCATCTTTCTTTGTGAGGGTTTGGAAATGTTGTTCTAGGCTAGCTGCATACCAGCCTCACATACTTATTTGGAGCTCTCTGCCATATCCTTCTTGTTCATATGATTCAAGGATGTGTGTCACAAGTTGTTTACACCCGTATGAATAATGGTCATGTTGTATACATATTTAAGGAGAAGAGACATGAGTGCACTTGCAATCTACCATACCCTTGCTCCATAGTAGCTGCTCACCATCATCCATTCCTTGCACAGCCTAGTGAGTGGTGCATCTGTGCAAATCACTATGGAGTGACCTATGATCAGGACATTGCTATCTGATTCTGATGGCCCTAGAGGCTGTAAGAGCACATAAGGGTTAGACTGGTGATCCACTGTTTACAATCCTAGTGGTGGAAGGTGTTAAATATGCATATGGTATACAGAAATGATGATGCTTAGGGTAAAATGATCGTTTGTTTATTTATTTGCATTTGTTTACCAGGAAAGTCTGAGTGGGTTAGAAACTTCTTCTCAGCAGAGACCCAGGGAGAAAATCATCAAAGAAGCACAATCCATATACAATAGATTGTGGAACAAATACATATCAAACATACAGTATACAGCTGAGCTCATACACATATTAAATTCTTAGATATAATAGAACATTATATAATGCTTATTCATCAGATAAGGAATACATTACACAATAGGAAGTGATCTTATAATAGCAGTAATAGGAAACATGAGTCAGATTATGTCAGAGAGATGAAGAAAGTAGACAAGAGTATAAGGAGATGTGGCTTATAGCGAAGAGAGAGGTGGCGAAGGCTAAGGATAAGATGTATGAAGAGTTGTTTGAAAGGTTGGACACTAAAGAAGGAGAAAAGGACCTGTACTGATTGGCTAGACAGAGGGACCAAGCTAGGAAGGATGTTTAGCAGGTAAGGGTGATAAAGGATAATGAGGAAAATGTACTCACAAGCGAGGATGGTGTTGACTTGATGGAAAGAGTACTTTGAGGGGCTGATGAATGAAGAGAATGAGAGGGAGAGAAGGTTGGATGATGTGGGGATAGTGAATCAGGAAGTGCAATGGATTAGCAAGGAGGAAGTAAAAACAGTTATGAAGCGGATGAAGAATGGAAAGGTCGTTGCTCCAGATGACATAATGTGGAAGCATGGAGGTGTTTAGGAGAGATGGCAGTGGAGTTTTTAACCAGATTGTTTAATGAAATCTTAGAAAGTGACAGGATGCCTGAGCAGTTGAGAAGTGGTTTGGTATTGATTTTTAAGAACAAGGGTGATGTGCAGAGCTATAGTAACTAAAGAAGGATTAAATTGATCAGTCACAGCATGAGGTTATGGGAAAGAATAGTGGAAGCTAGGTTAAGAAGGGAGGTGATGATTAGTGATCAGCAGTATGATTTCATGCAGGGAAAGAGCACTACAGATGCGATGTTTGCTCTGAGAGTGTTGATGGAAAAGTATAGAGAAGGTCAGAAGGAGTTGCATTTTGTCTTTGTGGACTTGAGAAAGCATATGTCAGGGTGCCAAGAGAAGAGCTGTGGTATTGTATGAGGAAGTCAGGAGTGGCAGAGAAGTATGTAAGAGTGGTACAGGATTTGTGACAGTGGTGAGGTCTGCAGTAGGAGTAACGGATGCGTTTAAGGTGGAGGTGCGCTGGATGTGTTTAAGGTGGAGGTGGGATTACATCAAGGATCAGCTCTAAGCCCTTTCTTATTTGTACAAAACTTTGGCGTTGAACTGGTACGCTATAACGCCTTGCTCAGGAATCACTGGTACAGCAATGCTGAAACAATCTCTGCTCACAGAATAAAATTAGTCCAATGGTAAAAAATGAAAAACAGAATTTATTTTATACAAGGTTTAGCGCTTTCACCTACACAACGTAGGCTTCCTCAGAACAAATAAATTAACTCCACTAAACATTTAAATACTTAATTTTGGCGCCAATATTTAAAAAACATTTAAAGAGACATTCACATGAAAATAAGCCACATAAATACATTCACCTATAAAAACTACATGTATATATACTCCTATACTTTCACTTAGATATATATATAAGACTTAAATATATAACTTCCAAATAAAAATAATGACTATTCATACTGAAAATTATTCAAACAAAACAATTAATATTAGTACACAACAAGCCAAATCTAATTAATGCTAGTGTAAAATTAAGTACATTCTAAAAGAGTTTTAGTAGAAATGAAGTCATTAAGGCCAGGGGGGGTAGTAGCATCTGTAAATATTTGCCAATAACTCTCTTTAAATGCTAATCTACTTTTCATATTCCCACCCCTGGGGTTACTTTTAATGACTTCTAAAATACCAAATTTAAACTGGTGTTCATTGCCCTTATTCATGACGTGTCTTGCCAAGGCATTTTTCTCATCCTTCTTCTTCATACAATATGTATGAGCATATATTCTCTTTTTAAAATTCTGTTCCGTCTTACCTATGTAGTAAGCGGAACATATATTACACTTGGCGATATACACTAAAAATTTGGTATTGCAATTTCCCTTTTTAAAAAATAAGGTGGTTTTGTTGTAATTATCCAACCTTAATTCATCTGTTTCAATAATAAAATTGCACTGATTGCAATGTCCACATTTACTAGTATGTGTCTTGAATTCCTTATCTGTCCTTCTGCTACCCCTTTCCAAAATATTTTTTAAATTCTGCCCCATTTTATATACCACAATAGGTTTAGGTCCTATAATTCCTGGTAGCTCTTCCTTTGACATTAATGTATACCAGTATTTATTTAATATATGTATTACTTTATTGCTATATGGTCCATATTCAACTATACATGCCCTTTCATATGACCTAATACATGTCTTATTTGACTCAACTACTAAAGTCTGTTGTATTTCTTTATATTTGTTACCTAAGAGGGGAATGATGTCCCTTCCCCATCTATTAAATAATTCTTTACTAATATCTTTCATCATTTCCTTGTCATAACCTCTCTCTGTGAACAAGGATGTGATAAAACTAACTTCTTTTATTAATTCTTCCTTACTGGATGTCATTCTTAAGGCCCGAATACATTGGCCTTTGTAAATATTTCTTTTTGTCTTACTAGGATGACAGCTGGTGTATTCTACATAAGAATTAGTAAATGTTTCCTTCCGATGTATTTTGGACTGAAACCCTAAGTCCGTTCTAACTACAAGAGTATCTAAATATGGTACACCTTTAGTACTACTGTGCGATGTAAATTTCAAATAGTTACTACTCCCATTTATATATTCTAGGAATTTTAAATAAGAGTCATGATTCCCTTCCCATATTATATAAATATCGTCAAGGAAGCGTGAGTAGTATTTGATCTTACTAAAAAAATGGCTTTTAAATATAATCTTCTCTTCCCAATTTAGCATCACAAGATTAGCGTATATGGGGGCACAAGCGGCCCCCATAGCCACTCCCTTGATTTGTCTATAAATTTCTCCTTCATAATACACAAAGTTGTTATCCAATACTATAGACATAAGGTCATTGACCAACATATTTCTTTCATTAGTTAACTTACTATGTGAGATGACACTCTCCAAAAAGGCTTCTAAGCCTTCTTCCTTAGGAATACACATAAATAAGTCAATGACATCAATTGATGCAAAAATTAGTTCTTGTTCGCTTAAATATATGGGGTAATTCTGTAAAAATTGCCACGAATCTTTAACCATATGGTTAACATTATCATAAATGTGTTTTAATAAATGATCAATAGCTACCCCTAATGGAAAGGTTTTAGATTTACTACCCGATATTATTGGTCTAAAGGGTGGGTCACTCAAATTTTTATGTATTTTAGGAATGCCCACCATAGTAGCCAAAAGGGGTGTATCAACTCTAAGATAATTATATAACTCTTCTGTTATCCTATTGTCCAAAAGGAATTCCTCTATGAATAGATCAATTCTCCTGTATGCTATATTTAGTTCGTTCAGGGAAATGGTCTCATAATTCCCTGATTCGTGCAAAATACTGTGAATTTTGTTGTTGTAAGTCATTTTATCGTAAATAACTACCCCACCCCCCTTGTCCGGCTTCATGACCCTAATACTATCACTAGTATATAACTCCTCTAATACATTCAGTTCTTCTTTAGTCAAATTGCTTTTGGGTTTTTTTCTCCTTTTATTCAAAGTGTACAAGTCATGAGTTACTAATTTCTCATATCTATTTTTATGGTATATAGGTATTTTAGAAGTCATTAAAAGTAACCCCAGGGGTGGGAATATGAAAAGTAGATTAGCATTTAAAGAGAGTTATTGGCAAATATTTACAGATGCTACTACCCCCCCTGGCCTTAATGACTTCATTTCTACTAAAACTCTTTTAGAATGTACTTAATTTTACACTAGCATTAATTAGATTTGGCTTGTTGTGTACTAATATTAATTGTTTTGTTTGAATAATTTTCAGTATGAATAGTCATTATTTTTATTTGGAAGTTATATATTTAAGTCTTATATATATATCTAAGTGAAAGTATAGGAGTATATATACATGTAGTTTTTATAGGTGAATGTATTTATGTGGCTTATTTTCATGTGAATGTCTCTTTAAATGTTTTTTAAATATTGGCGCCAAAATTAAGTATTTAAATGTTTAGTGGAGTTAATTTATTTGTTCTGAGGAAGCCTACGTTGTGTAGGTGAAAGCGCTAAACCTTGTATAAAATAAATTCTGTTTTTCATTTTTTACCATTGGACTAATTTTATTCTGTGAGCAGAGATTGTTTCAGCATTGCTGTACCAGTGATTCCTGAGCAAGGCGTTATAGCGTACCAGTTCAACGCCAAAGTTTTGTACATTTGTCTTTTCCCTTTCTTATTTGCAGTGGTAATGGACAGGTTGACAGATGAGATCAGACAGGAGTTCCCTGTGGACTATGATGATTGTGGATGACATTGCGATCTGTAGTGAGAGTAAGGAACAGGTTGAGGGGAACATGGAGAGGTGGAGATATGCTCCAGAGAGGAAAGGATTGAACGTCAGCTGGACTAAGACAGAATATATGTGTGTGAATGAGAGGGAGGCTAGGGGAATGGTGAGGATGCAGGGGTTGGAAATGGCAAAGGTGGATGAGTTTAAATACCTGGGATTAACAGTACAAAGTAATGGTGCGTGTGGAAGAGATTTGAAGATGAGAGTACAGGCAGGGTGGAGTGCATGGGAAAGAGTGTCAGGAGTTATTTGTGACAGACGGGTACCAGTAAGAGTGAAAAGGAAGGTCTACAAGAGGCTAGTGGGACCAGCTATGTCATATGGGTTGGAGACAGTGGCATTGAAAAAAAGGCAGGAGTAAGAGGTGGAGGTGGCAGAGCTGAAGATGTTAATATTTCCACTTGGTGTGACAAGGATGGACAGGATTAGTAATTGGTATATTAGAGGGTCAGCTCAGTCTGAACGGTTTGGAGACAAAGCCAGAGAGGTGAGTTTGGCTCATTTTGGACATGTGCTATTGGAGGGATGCTGGGTATATTGGGAAAAGGATGTTAAGGCTGGAGCTGCTAGGTAAGAGGAAAAGAGGAAGGCCTAAGATAAGGTTTATGGATGTGTGAGAGAGGACATGCAGGTGGCTGGTGTGACAGATCAAGATGCAGAGAACAGGAAGAAATGGAAACAGATGATCCACTGTGTTGACCCCTAATGGGAACAGCTGAAAGAAGAAGAATAGAAAACATGAGTTAGCCTGTGACATGATACATACTTAATGCAAAATACAATAGAGTATTATTTCACTTTCTGGAAAAATTCAGAAGAGTATATCACACTGCAGAAAGACAGATAACAGCTTATTTATTTTTGTATTCATTCATTCATTGGCTTGTGAATAGTAGGTTTTATAGGGTTGGGTAGACATTTCTTGGGAACTTCAGCATAGGAAGGTGATTTAACAATCGAAGCAGGTAGAAAAGGGAAGGCCACTAAAGACAGAGTTAAGAAACTACAGGAAGTAAACTATTGGCTGATGTGAGAAAGGGGAGGCTTTCATAAAATTTTGAGTGGGTAGAATCCAAGGGTTCATAGAACAGTGTGGCATCAGGAAAAATGGGAAATGAAGAAGAAAAAGAGGAAGCCAACATGACTGAGTTTTAGGTTAAAAGAGGAAAAAAAGGAGGGCGTGCAGAAAACAGGGAATTGTTGGGATGACAAGAAACTGTATATAAAATGGCTGCTTAGAAAGTATAAAGCTCATCAGAAAGTCCAAAATGGGAATAGAAGGAGACATAACTAGTGATGTAAGGCATTCAAAAAAGTAGTTCTTCAGGTATATTATAGAACATAAGAGTGCAAGACAGAGGACACAGATATAGTGGGAAATGAAGGGAAACTGTGCAAGGCAGCTATGAAACAAGCAGAAGGATTGAGTTCATTTTCAGATCAGCAATTTTAGAAAAACATGACTGGATATTAGTATGGGAGATAAGAGGAAAATATCAAATGGACTGTTTTGGAAAAAAAAAGAAATCAAAGGTCTCAGCTGAGACAAAGTATGTTAACCTGGGAGGTTATATGCTCAGTTGCTGAATAACTTGGTAAAACTGCAAGGAGGTATCTTAGAAAGCTGTTCAGCTCTTCTCAAATAACAGGGTGGTTCTGAAGGGTTTGAGGGGAAAACGGTGATGCTATTTTACAAGAGAATGTCAAGGAAAGAACTCAGAAGTTACACACTTGTCATTGTCATTACAGATATAGGTAAGATAATGTAAATGACCATACACGATAGCCTGGCAGAAGTGCTAAATGCACATGAGCTCAGCATTAACTCATGCTTATGTCATCATTTCTCTGCAATCTGATGCATGTTTTTATGACTGGTCTTGACGGAGTTGGATAAGATAAATGCAGTAAATAACATCTACTTTGATTGTGGCAAGACCTTGATATTATTCCATGACAAAGTGGTAGAGAAACTGAAAGGAAATTGGTCTTGGCCAAACTGTCAAAGTATTAAAAGATATCTTATGGATAGCAGATAGATAATAGCTTACAGAGAAGTTTCAGGTGAGGAGGAAATTAATAGTTACACTACTATGGTCTTAGCTCTGTTACTGGAGTTTATTAATACATTCATACCAGATATCACAGAGGAAGACTTTGTTCACAAATGACAATATCACAGGAGCTGTAGTAATGAATGGGGTGATAGTCCATAGAGATACAAAGAAAGAATCACAGAATGGGGCAGGAAGTTGCAACCAAGTCTTTGGTGCAATGAAGAGAAGTGCAATCAGCTGTGTATTATGGCAGTGGGTATGATAAATACAAATAAAATGGGAAGAAGATGAAAATTATGTCAGAATTGCAGTCACATCAAGAAAAGAAATCATGCAGAACAGTGTAAAATGGCACTAATGGTGGTGAAATGCATAGTTATAAAATTAATTTAAGAGATATAGGCATTTTCTGCAGATGTACAGAGCAGATGTGGATTGTGATTTGAATTGTCTGGAGGCAGTTAAGCAGACGGAAATTTATTAAATGGCAAAGAAGGAAAACAGTGTTTATTTTATGCGGGCTGAGGAATCAGAATTAAAGGCAGACCTAAAAAACATTACATAAAGGAAATGGTGGTAAAGCAATGGTGTAAACTGATATAGAAAGTAACAGAGGATATGACTACAAAGAGATGTAAGGAAGTAGAAGAAATGTGGAAGAGAGGAAAGAAACAAAAGTGGAAAGAGGCATCTGTATACAGACTGGCTACAAAAGTTTTGCAAGGCTGCTAAGACATCTTTTCTCATTATATACCTGTTATGTGTTGATGTCTGCACATTTTCACTGCTGTTGTACATATCATGGGGTCATAATGTAGTACCTAAGGCACTCACTACCACAATGGGGAAAAACAATAAAGTTATAAATTTATGAGCAAATGTCTATATGGACAGATTTTGACTTTTATGTTTGACAGACCTCAATATCTTATTGTAGTTTCACAAGATTGACATCTATTTATCTCAGCAGCAGGATATCTTTAGCAGTAATAATTGCATATTACTAACTGACAGTTCTGTCTGGCTTGAGGCATGCCAATTAACAGTAAATTACTGAAGCATTTAACACAATTCCTTTCACAGATACACCACCTCCTGTTTTTCATTTCTGCATATATAATGATATTGTAATAAACACGACAAATTATTATTTCCCATGATCTATTTAAATGAAAACAAGTAAGATATAATTTCTCAGTATCTATTATTTTACAGCTGTAGAATAAAACACAAGTACTTATTGAAACATTTTGTAGCAAACTTTATAACGTTCTTATATAGAAAAACAGGCAATAGATATTAAAAAATGGAGATTTAATTTATGATGGACTACAGTAAATATCAAGTGCAGCATATTCACTATATGCGATATATAAATAAAAAGTATCTAAAGTAATTAGCAGATAGTACTGAACTGAATCAAATACTAAATACACAGTCCTAGACAGAAAATAGTGAGGACGTAAGACTAAAGTCATTACATTTTATAGCTTTGGCAAAAAAATAATGGATCAAAAATTCATATTAAAGGGCTTTCTTTTGTTTTTGGAAAGATATTGTTTTATTAATAGTTTTAAATCCTTGTCAGTATATTAGCTGCAGATTGCAAAATGACTTACTGTCAGAGCAAGATACAAACCCCTGGTTTCACAATCCTTCCATACAGGACTAGCTTAGTCTTGCAAGGAAGCGGCCTTTTAGGAGCAGGACGGCAGCGCGCTATGCATATTAATGAAGGCGAGCTGCCTGAGCTCCTAATCTTACACAGAGCATATAAGAGTGCAGGGGGCATGTCTGAGAGCAGAGCTCTCAGAATATGCACACCCCTGCAATGAAGAACAGCAGACAAGGCATTAAAGAATGAGCGAGACTGCTCATAGGTGTATGTATACCCCCAGCAACATCCTCCCATGTGTATAAGAGCAATAGTTAAAACAACAAAAATAAAGATTTTTTTTTTATGAAACAGATTACATTTAATCGTAGGTGCACAGGTTTGCCCATTGCTTAGCTACGGCTAATGCAGCTTAAATGGCAGAAGAGGATAAATAACAAGATATATGCAAATGAAGCAATACAGCAATAGTGTAGTGGGCAGAGCATTCGCCTTACGAGCAATCATTCCCGGTTCGAGTCCCACTGCAGCACATTCCATTTTCCATGTCAAATCACTTTATGACCAATATTTTTAGTTGCATAACCTAGTAAAGAACATATATTTGTGAAATGGAGTACTGCAGTAAATGCAGATGTGAGGTGTCAGAATGTTGCAAAGTCCACAGATAATCACACGTGCCCCATACAGTATATGTACACAGGAATCAGGGATACAAATAGAAGGTAAAATGTGTAATGAATTATAACTTCATACAGCTTCCAAATCCCCCACCTTCCCAAGAGCCATTAGACATTACTGTCTAAACTGGTGCAGTGGCAAGTGGGAGTAAGCACTAGTAAGTAAGCAGAAGCACTATTAAGCAGTAGTAAGCGGGAGTAAGCACTAGTAAATGGGTTTAAGCCCGTTTGGGAGGGGGTAAGCAATGTGCACACAGGTTAAGCAATATTAGTTAAGTTAAGCTAACACTCTGTAAGCACATTTAGCCAGAGGTTAGCATAGCTTACCCTCATGCAAACCCACGCAAACCCACTTACAAGTGTTTAAAAATGCCTTAATTACTCTGTATGCAACAGTGGCTGCTCTGGCCAGAAACAAAATAAACAGCATTTGCAGGTCTTGAACCCAGGACCATGTAGACTACAGGGACAGTAGTTAACCACTAAGCCATTACAGCAGTACATAAGACTGAGGTATCACCAAACAAATCCTCACTATAGGAAAATCAAACTGAACATGTAAAAGGAATCTATGTACAGTTTTATGTTGTATAACCTACTACATAACATAAAAATGTGAACTGGAGTACTGCAGTAAGCCCAGATGTGAGGTGTAATTGTAATAAAGTGTTGAAGCCCCCTAATAAACACAATGACCCCACACAGTGTACGTACACATGAATCATGGATACCAGACACATATATAACATGTAATGAATAATAAGTCAATGCCAAAAAGAAAAGAAAATGCAAATTAAATATTAAGCATCACTAAGCATTGCACAGCCCAGCTTAGTAGGTGTAAGTAATGTGTAGGCCAGCTAACTCAATTTGGCCAATGTATACCCCTATAAACAATGCCAACCTTAGGTAAGCAGATTTGCCCATAGCTTAGCCTTTTCAAAACCATCCAATCACGGCAATGTGTGGGAAATCGGCCCTATTTAAACCCAGTAGGTGGGAATACATCTCATAACTGGTTATAGTTTTCCCTTGTAGGCACTATGTCTAGAATGGCAGAGGGTTGCACTTTTGGGTACAGCGCTGGGGCATCCAGGAGTCGAAAGTCATGGCAGGACTCCTTGCCAAAGACCATGAGCAGAGACTACTGCAGGGCCAGTACCAGGGTTCCCTAAATAAAGCGGAAGCCTGGGATGATCTCGTGCGTGACCTCACCAGTCCCACTGGCATAACCCAAACTGATGAGCAGGTCAGGCATCACTATGCCTGCCTGAAGCAGCGAAAGGGGGATCACTTGGATTAGTGGATCCAAGAGGCTAGGAGGACAGGGGAGGTCCCAGCTGTGTGTAAGTATCACTCCACTACCTGTAGACTGCATGCAGAATCATATCTCACAACTGCACATATATGTCCAGATTGTCCAGTAAATTGGCCCATATCTGCTGTCTGTCACCCAGTCCCCCTGGGAAATCAGTGGGATGATCCCAGATGTTTAGGCAGCAAACAAGAAATACAACTTATTGTCACACATCTATAAGAACAATCTTGTCACTCCAGCAACTCCCCAAACTGTTATAAAAGTAATAAGCCAAATATGTCCCATCTACACCCCCATGTTGTAAAGCTGTGACCAGAGTGCGTACAGTAACAGAGTGAGATGTATGTGCATAATACTAATGTGGAATCTGGTAATTTGTATGGCAACATTCAGGTAGTGCCGACTAACATTGCTCCCACAGGTCTGTCAGATATGAACACTGTGCCTAGAAATAAAAGATTGATACCCTGTACTGGTACTGTTTACCCTGGTATTGTACGGCATTGTGAGTGTTGCAGTTGCTCTGAATAATAAGGTATCACTCATCACTGTCACCCACACTGTGCTACATAATATAACTGTCTAGGAAATCCTGTATAAGAGTGTTGTAAGTCACTCAAGGTTTAATAGGGCAAGAGTCTAAATATGTCCCTGTTCACCTGCGTGTGGTCAAGACATGGCCAGAGTCTGTGTAAAAAGAGATGGACAGGTATGTGCATAACATCAACCTGGAATCTGGGAGGATGTTAGAAACAGTTAGTGTTAACAAATAATTCCTTCACAGGTATACCAGGTAAGAGGTGTATACTGCAGGCAAAACCAGTTCATGTATATAGTTGTCGACAGCCATACTACTGTCCAAAGTAAGGCAATAGGGTACTGTACTAATACTTGTAAGGTACAGATAACAGCACTGACTAGGAAAGTAATGCAAACTACAGGAATATACTAGTTGTTAATTGACATCTTTCTCTCCCCCACCATATCTGCAACAATAAACTAAATACCCAACTCAATTGGTATGTGTGACTTAACTGTAATTTTGGGACATATGTCCTATTGTTTGATAATTATTTAAATCTGTTTCTATGTATGTGCTATGTTGAAATACTCCAACATTGGTGGCATGGTGCCAATGTACCTGCATGCTGTTGCAATTACCACGGTGGTTCCATATATGCATGTGCTCTGTTAGCTAAGCAACTGTTCCATATCTGGTGTCTGGGTTAATGGGAATATCTATGCATGCTATTATACCTAATCCTGGAATGTGTTGACTATTACTAACTCACATATGTTGATAAACATAAACACCATAGCATGTATGGGAATGCGGGTCCCAGCGGACCCACCTGTCCCACCTCAGCTGGCTGTGGCACAGGGAACCAGTACATCTAGGGCCCAACCCAGGACCTCCTCATCTGTTCGTCCTGCACTACCTTTGGGTGGAACCAGCTCAGGGGATGGGGCTCGTCCCCCCTAGGAGTGGGAGCGGACAGGATCCTGTCACCCATCACCAGGTCCGGGTTGTGGTACATATGCCAACTTGAGGGCCGTGTGTCATGACTAGAAGGTCAGCCTGGCTCTCTGACACAGCCCCCAGAACAGCCACCTTCGGGGCTGTGAAGGTGCAGTGATGACTGCCCATGGGTGGGGACCTCAGTCCCACTGTTTCCACTAGGGGGCTCATGGGCTTCTGATTTACCAACATGTCTCCCCATCAAGGTGTTTACCCCCCACATGTGTCATATACTGCCCCTGTATGCGTCTTGTTTGTCTTGTCTGTTAACCTACCCAACCTACCTCCCCAAAAATACCTACTATCCCTCCCCAACATCCTACTCTTACCTGAAAAAAAAAGAGCAATCTGTTCCCCAAAAAATTCTCGCCCCATACATAGCTGTCCATTTTGCTCACGTGCACTAGACACATGTAATCTGGTCTAATTGGCTTTACAACATATTATTGTTGACCTCACTCTTCTTTCAGGAGTTTGAGTGTCCAAATCTACCTCCAAATTCAGTGTATATGTACAGCTGTTTCTGTAGAAGAAATGGGCAGCTATGGACCTTCCCTAAACCCTTCCAGCACATCCCTAGCTATTTCCCCTACTGTCCTTCCCTCTTTGTGCCACTTGTTCACCACTTTCCTATCAAACCTTTTTTTCTTTTCTTTTAAAGAAATTAGTGCAGGGTTAGCAGGAGTAAACACTTTTAAGCAGCAGTAAGCGTTTTTAAGCCTGTTTGCGTGGGGTTAAGAAATGCCTACACAGGTTAAGTGATTTAGAAGCTAAATCAGTATAAGCAACTGTAACCGGATGTTAGCAGTGCTGACCTCTGCTCAAACCTGTGTAAACCCGCTTACAACTGCTTAAAAGGGCCTTAATCACTCTGTCTCCAACGGCCCTTGTTCTGCCCAGCAACAAAATAAACAGTCTCGACAAGCCTCAAACCCAGGGCCCTGCACACCATAGCCAAAGTGATTTAACACTAAGCCATGTCAGATATACATAGCTTTGATATTTCCACAAACATATCATCCAGCACAGTCACTCAACAGTACAGGAAATGTATTTAAACATGTAGATGTATGTGTGTGTGTGTGTGTGTGTGTGTGTGTGTGTGTGTGTGTGTGTGTGTGTGTGTGTGTGTGTGTGTGTGTATCTGTGTGTGTATATATCTAAATAGATATATACATATCAGTATATGTAGATATAGCTATATATAAATATACATATATACATATGCATACATCTATAGATATATATGTCTACACATATATATATATATATATATATATATATATATATATATATATATATGTCTATATATATATATATATATATATATATATATATAAACATAAATATATATCTATATAGGTATATAAAGACATATATCTATAGATATAAAAGAGAATATAACAAAAACATATATGACCACATGCATCGTTAATGGGTGTGAGGGGGCCCAAGAAATATGTGTCTTGTATGTATAGATATCCCCCCCACAGCCAAACATGTCTGCCCTGCAATACAATACCAACTGTTGCAAATCCCATACCTAGGACCTGACACAACATGGGCGCAAGATGTTAACAGTACTCCATCCCATCTGCATGATGTCAGGCTGGTATCAGTAACATATGATGCAGTACAGTCTAGCTACCATAGGGAATGTACAATGTGGAAGCAATCAACATTCCTAAGATACATATGCAGATACACACACACACACACACACATATATATATAAATATATATATATATATATATATATATATATATATATATATATATATATATATATACATGTAGATATATATGTAACTACACATACACACACAGATATATGTATAGCAAGATACATTTGTAGAGGGTGTACATAATACGGAACATCCACTATGCCTACAGTTGCCACCTTGCCAACTGGACACTGTATGAGCCACCCATACAAATGGCAATTGTTGCCTGCAACATATAGCCACAGAGAGGTAAAAGGATATAACACCACACTCAGGTTTGCATACATGGGAAAGCTTTATTTGTGTACTATTACAGTTGCATATGCCATGTCATATAGCTGTTTAGACTCTGAAATACATATAAACAGACCAATGCAACTGTCAAACAGATAAATTAATACAGTATTCGGGAAAGGGTTACATATGTTGCTGTCCAGGCCAAGGCCTTCAAGTAGTACAACAGTAAAGATAGACTGGGCAACAGGATAACAATCAATCAACAGTAAGTAATGCAGATGTATAGTCCAACAACCTCTATCTACAATCTGTACACACTCCCTAGGAGTTAAATACCTCACTTGACATAATGGGATATATCTGTTAAATAACACGGTATAACTAAAACCATCACAATCACACTGACAAACAGAACAGTCTATATGCAGAAAGCAGTAGGATTGCATTTACCCAAGATAAATTGTATGGTAATGTACATCCAGATACCTACCCCTGATACCCCCACATGTTGTAACAGCCTATGTTAGTTATGAAGCATCTCCCCGTAGACTGACATAGAGGGCCATATACCACTGTTACATACACTGGCCTCTGGACTGCATAAGGGCACACATGTATTGTGCAGATGAAGCCCACACATATATGGACCCAACCCCACAGTATGTGTGGGGGCCAAAACAGCAGTGGAATGATGGCAAGAATGGCAGCATGACATACTCACAGGCCACTACATAACAACCCCTGACAGCATGTCATATGGACAAAGCCTGGAATGCAGGTGGAGGACAGAGGCTGGAACACAGGCCTATATGTGTAAAACTGTTGTCATACACTAAGTAAGTAGCTGGTGTTACAGGATAGTCTGCAACATACCCGTAGTCAGGAATATGAAGTCAGAAACACAAATGGATGTAGACATGTATTGATAGCACTCAACACACACACAGCCAGTGATATATCTGACACAATACCTGTGTGGTGGACAGTCAAAACACAGCATGCACACCTCTGGCCATCAAGTGGATAGGTACACAGTTGAGAGCTATGCAGACAGACTGTAGTCCGTGTTAAACTGGTATGTACATACAGACCCTGTAACACTGGTGCTATACAATGCATACAACAACATTACTCACACTCTCTGTTTGTAGTTCTGGAACCTCATACAAATAAGTAGCTGGCCTGAGTGTGCAAGTCCTCTTGTAAGAGGTATTGCTACCTGCTGTCTGTAACACTGCTGCCCACATACAGGAAGGATGTCCACCATACAGGAAAGGTAAAGGGACCACGCCCATATGATGTAGGGATTTATAGTAGTGGGTTGCCATGACAGTGGTAACTGGAAGTACTACACAGCTAGCTGCATACAGGTAGCAAGTAGAGGACACTGACTGGTGCAGAGGCCATCACCTGATCATATGCATCACCCACAAAATCCATGCTGCAATCTGTTCCAGGCAGCTCAATTCATTTACTAGAGAGAGAGAGTGAGACGCAGGTGCAGAGAAATAAAGTGAAAGAGAAAAATAACTGTAAACATTCAACAGCTCCTGAACCACAACAACACCAGAAAATGCAACAAAGGAAGCAAGAGAAGGAGTGAAAAAAACAAACCTACCTCCTACAAGGATACTATCCACTACAGACCGCATCCCCACAACAGGTATGTGAAGGATATATGCATGTAATTGACTGTAGTCCCTGGTCCGTAATACTGGTGTAGATGAAGTTGATTGATATACATATTCCAAGGAGTGTTGCTGTTGTAATGGTCTTCAGCTGAACACAACTGGTATGGACATTAGAGTCTGTCCCTGTGGGTAGTGGGCCATACCTGTCAACTGTGTAGAGCAGCACCGACTGAAAAGATGTATGCCAATATAGTGTGTGGTGTGTAATGAAAGGGATGTATATTACTGTGGCCAATAGCTGGTGGTGGAAGTAATGCCATAATGATGGACACATGGGTTCCATAACCTACCACTCGCAGGACACTCAGATTAATGTTTACTGTAGCATGCTGAAATGCCATAGGTGTGTAATAGAGTTACCTGCAGTCTGGCCCTACATATACCCCTCTAATGTTAGGCTGTGTCCATATGTGGCACCTGTCTGTGTTGTAGCAAGGCAGAACAATGCAGCTGTGCAGGAAGGAGTTTTGAGATTGTGGACCTGATGTCTGAATGTAGCCCATATATAGATATCTATATGTGTATATATATATATATATATATATATATATATATATATATATATATATATATATATATATATATGGGTCTACCTGACATTGCCGACACTCCAGTATGCCGACAACCATATGTCCGACACCATATGATTGACATTCGGAATGCCGACAATGTGGAACCGGCAACTCACTATAGTGCGGAATGGAAAGATTGCCATTCCTGCACTATAGTGCGATCTCGGAGTTGGTATATTAAGGTTATGGGGGGTGCAGGGGGACGAAGCACCCCTGCTAGCTGTTTCAAGGACATTTTTTTTTCCTTTTACATGGTCTACTTACACTGTCGAGATTTCAGATGTTGGTCATATGGTGTAGGCCATATGGTTGTCGGCATTCTGAAATTTTGGCATTGTGAAGTAGATCCATATATATATATATATATATATATATATATATATATATATATATATATATATATATATATATATAGAGATAGATAGATATACATATATAAACATATATAGATATATGTATATATATTATATATTTTATATATATATATATATATATATATATATATATATATGTATATATATATATATATATATATACATATATATATAAATATATATATTATATATATATGTATGTCCACAGATACACAGATGCTCATATGTAGATATAAATATAAACACATATATACATCATATATATCTACACATATATAGATATATATCTATATGCACATCTACATATATACAAACACACACACACACACATATATGTATGTAAATGGGAGCGCTACAGAACCCTGAAAGCCCAAAATCCTGAAAACCAAAATCCTGAGACCAAAATCCAGAAAGTTCAAAATCTTGAAAACTCAAAATCCTGAAAACTCAAAATCCTGCAAACACGCAGGGGGTGTTGGGGGCGCAGGGGGCTTGCCCCCCTGCATATAGTTGAAGGGTAATATGTTTCTGTATGTACTTGTACTGGAATATAGTAAGTGTTGGTATCCTATGCGTTTTCAGGATTTTGAGTTTTAAGTGTTTTGAGTTTTCAGGATTTTTTCTCAGGATTTTGGTCTTCAGGATTTTGGGGTTTCATGATTCTGTAGGGCTCCCATGTAAATACATGTCCGCTATATTGCCACCACAATGCTGCATGTTATGTGCAAGGGAACAGCACACATAGCAATACACACAGATATATAAAGCTGTCAGTGCGTGCAACATGGATGGGTATGTCACATGTGAACCCCTTGTTGGGACCACATTGCCCTTGTCTGTGAAGTAGGGAATGGGAATATGGGGAAGTATAGCAGGTATAGCTGTGGAGGTGGTCCAGATTGGGAGATATAGATGACAGCCTACAGGGGTGGTATATGACATGTGGTGGGTAAACACCCTGGATGATGTATGTGGTCTGCGATGTGGAAGCCCCATGGACCCCAATATGGACACAATGGGAACAAGCATCTCACCCACTGCTACTCACAACAGCAGTTCACGTCCCAAAGGTGCCTGGCCTGGAGGCTGAGCAGGAGGAGCATGTGGACCCTGTGAATGTGTACTGGGTGCCTCAAGGTGATGTAGCACATCCCACATGTGTCTGTGGAGCCCGCTATGGAACAGACCCTGGACCTGACCTCGGGGGACAAGATCTTGTCTGTGTGAGCCCCTTGGGGGGGCAACATTTCCTGAGGTGGTTTCACCTAAAGGTAGTGCTGGACCAGTCCAGTACATGAGAAGGCCCCAGGGTGGGTCCCACATGTGATGTGGCCTGGTAACATGGGCAGATGAGTTTAGACAAGTGGTTCTGCTGGCAAATATTCCCTAAACATGCACAGGGAACATGGCTACAAACACATAGCACAAAGTGTGGTACAATACAATATCTGTCCCACTGGCAGGTAAGCTGTAGCCATACCTATTGAGTTGTGTGTACAGTTTTTTGTCACTGATATGGTGGGGGTGACATTGATGTGTATTAAGAACTGTGGTAACCTTGCTGTATGAGTTGCTCAGACCTGTTTCCATCTTTATGTCTTTCAGGCAAGATATCACATGGAAGGCTCCCTGCTTACTCAGCAGCTGAAAATGAAATAATGCTGAACTATCTTATCCAGCACTACCCTGTCCTGTTTTGCCAGACCGCCCATGACCAGCAGGAGTGGCTCACCCAGTGGAATGACCTAGTCCACAGGGTCAATGATGTCAGACTGCATAACCACAGTTATGAGCAGGTCCGGCATCAGTATTCTGACCTGCTTCTCAATGCCCATCAGCATGCTGCTGCAGGCCTGTGGGGATCACCTTGCAATTGGGGGCCATGCCATCCATCCCCCCGACATGTGTTGAGGAGCTCCTCACTAGCCTTGTGGCACCTGCCTGTCTGCACAGCCAACAACTGCCAGACACCATTGTGGAGGTGGGTGCTACCCACACACCAGCTGAGGAGTGCACATGTAAGGCCACAGGGCACATCAATAGACCACTGTTGCATATGCATCCACATCTGTACACATAGCTCATGCATATCTGACATGTCATATATATAGGTTGTTGCTGCATAGTTGTAGTAAACAGATGTGCATACGTGGTAGTATTGTGGACATTTACTGTTGATGTACTGTAATGCTGCACCCACCCTGTAGCAATGCCACAGGTGTGTCCACTGACTTTGCATCTCTCACTCTCTTATGTAGGTCCCTCCGTTATACCACCAAGGCAGCAGCCTGTAGCTGGTGAGTATGGTTTATGTTGATGCTTGCCAATACACCGGGCATGTAATGGCTATGGTATATTCCATGCACACATCTAACACACCTATCCAGAATTCATGCTGTACATGTGCATGTATTGTTGCTGTTAAATGCACAGCATCACAGTGGTGATGATGATGGAGTATTGGAAGGGTATGTCAGACACCTGCAAGACAACTAACTTCCTGTCATTGCGGAATGTATCCACAGGGATTAACATAATGGTTGGAGACATGGCCTACAGTAGGGACATGTGTGAAACATCACCCGTATACAGTGCAACAACAGTGTATATACCAGTAGTACAATGGCAACTGTTACAGATTTAAACTGTGGCATAATGTATTACTGTGGTCCACATTATTAGCTGGGACTAGGCTGTAACACTTGGTGTTCAGTGTATGGGATACTGCAAACTGACACACATGTGTAGGCCTTACTTGTCAAGCATCTGCAAAAAGGCTGAAGGTGGGGAGGGGGTGTCAGCATGACACACCAGTGCACTGCAGCAGGGATCTTAAGGATGCTAAGAATGGCTGTATCTGCACACAGTCAGGTTCAGGAACTGTGGCAAATGTAACCCTATCCCCACAGCCATAGTGATAACAGTGTGTGAACACCAAGGGATGTGCACATGAGTAGACCTTGCAATCATGCAGATTTGGGGGACATGTGTAGGGCAGACTGAACATACACTGGCAAATGCAGATGGCCCATGCTAGTATACCCCTGCCAGGAGTAGTGACTGCTATAGTACACACAACAATAGGTGCAATAAACAACCATGATAAGTGTGTGCACACATATGCAAACACAGAGTGTATGCATCGTGGTCAGCATCCGCACACCTAACACATTCCGTAGACACTGCATGTGAATGTACAGGACATATGTCACATATCAAGCTCATGTATTGTTAATATATGCAGTGATGTAGTCCCATGGTGGATCAAGGAAGGTTGCATCATATCAATAAGGGTGTGTACACTCCCCATAACCATGGTATGGTCTGACTGTTGTCAGTGTAATAGTATTGGATTGGTCATACATGGACTGTTGATGTTGAGATCTGTGAACCAGATATCAGGCATTCACAAATGTCATCTGTCCACATATCATCCCAGGTATATGTCGGACAAATACAAAGGGGCTGGGAACATTAGAGCAGATATAACTGACACAGTAATACACATTCAGCAATGGTTTGTACACCTGTGAGGTGTGGTGCACAGTACATGGCAGGGTGCAGAACAAGTGCACAGCAATACTGTGCACATGGGTGCAGTGGTATCCAGGGGTAGGGGCATCACCTACTAACACAGCACATGCATCACACACATGTATACTGTTGCTAGCATGGATTAACTATAGCTGCACTGCATGCTGTTGTGTACCATATGTTATGCATGTTGACAGATGGGTAATAGGAGGACTGTGTGTACTATCTTTGTGCAACCTCACCTGTATTTGTATGTGTGCGTGTGTCGGTGGGTGGTTATTTTGTCTGTAGGGTCACTCTGGTGAAGTGGAGGGAGGTTGATGCATGTAGGATGCGTGTGTGAATGTGTGTGTATTTGTGTGGGTGTCCATGTATGCACATGTGTGATTGTGGGGGTTGTTCATACAGCAGTACTTCCCTTTGGTATCGTGCAGTACATGGACATGGACTGACACATGACACACCAGGAATACTTGTCATGTATGCAATCACAGGACAGCTGATAGTATAATAAGGTCTGTAGCATAGAAGATGCATTGGAAGGGAAGGTAGACACCAGGTATACCCTTACAGTTGCATTCAGCAGAGAGGTGACCAACAACCCATGTATGCAGCACTACAGATGCATGGGGGATTACTAGACAACACCAGGGAGTGTATCCATATATTACAGTTGTCACAGGATAGGTTGATTGAGCAGCATATCTGGCATGTACTGAGCAATACTTACACATGACACTCCAGTGTGTAAAATAATGGACTGAACATAGTAGCCCCTCACATATAAGGGCCATGCTCATGATGTCTGGACATACACAGAGTGAACACTGAATGACAGTAGTGAGGCCATATAAAACCACTCCACTCAGGTCAGGGAGGTAATGGAGTAACAGGTCTTGTGTTGTGATCACATGTCTTGGCATTTAGAGGAATGATACATTAGTGAGTGGTATTAATGAGTGTATGTTACCAAGTGTGATGCAGGATGGAGAACGCATGGGGATAAACGTAGGACTGTCTGTAAAGTCATTGACAGGTAGGTATTAAGGTGGTGTGTGTGTGTGTGTGTGTG
Organism: Protopterus annectens; assembly: GCF_019279795.1. NCBI lineage: Eukaryota > Metazoa > Chordata > Ceratodontiformes > Protopteridae > Protopterus > Protopterus annectens. Next base: position 256,825,356 of record NC_056738.1, read on the forward strand.
CGTGTGTGTGCGTGTGTGTGCGTGTGTGTGTGTGTGTGTGTGTGTGTGTGTGTATACTGTTATACAATGCTGTACAGGTCTTAAAGTGCATTTTTTGTTTTCCCCCACAGGTGGCGAGGTGGGTAAGGGTCCCTCCTGCATGCAATCTGATGTTGGTGTCCATACAGACACCAAAGATGATGATAGTACTGTTGAGGCACAGGTGGGGTTGTCAGGGGTTGAAACAGTGCCATCATTTGACATCCCCCTTTTAGCCACCCCAACCCTGCACACAGTTTCAGTGCCTATACATACCCCATCATACTATACGAACACACCTAGGGCAACCCCATACCTACACACACCACATCACCATGCCCATTTCAATTCATTACACCCATCACCCACACACATGGTGTCAAATGTATGGCCCATCCTTGGCCTCTGGCAATCCAACAACACCCTGTACATATGATGATACCTTTGCCACATCCCTGTCATCCATAAAACTGATGCAGGTTTAGGCTAATATGGTTCTGATGCACACAGTGACTGTACTACAGTGTACCAAAGTACTGCAGTGTAACATGTTGTCAGGAGTAAAGTTTAATGCATACATTACTTTTGCCTGGGAAAGCACTCTCAACAGTAGTACCTCCATAATACACTACATGCCAGTGTGACAGCACATACCATGGGTTACTACCCCTGTATGTAACACATTCACATGGATAGCAGTGCTGTACAGGCCTCATATACTTGTGTGTCCCAGACATGACACTCACACCCCTTGCTACTGTAATGACAGCACATAGGCGCATGTATTGAACATGGCATTGCATACACTTATTACAGATGTCATTACCCTGCTATGTTATCGGACTGGGTGGTGAGAACTGGTTACCAGGGCTAAGCTATGCTTAGCAGGTATCAACATTGCTCCAATATAACAGCTAAGCTGATTTGCACACTGGTAAGCGAAACCTACATGGTGTAAGCACCCATATGTTTACCCGTAGCTTAGCACCACTTATCTTTGTGCAAACCCACACAAACGCACTTAAAGCTGCTCAAAACAGCCTTAACCACTCTGTATCCAACAGCCCTTGTTCTGCCCAGAAACAAAATAAACAGCCACTGCAGGTCTTGAACCCAGGTCCCTATACATTATAGTCACAATACGTAATCACTACGCCATGACCACTGTGAAGACAGATGTTGTTTTTCCAATATATTGATTAGTATTAAACAATTGCCTTTACTTCCACAATTGTGTAGTACTTGTTATTGATATTACTGTTGCATCACATATGTTGTTATATCATAATATAAACTTATTAGATACATATGGTGAGATACATCTGGGAAGGTATACACAACTGTGATGTTTACATATGACAGGAATATGGATATATACATATACATATGTTGATATATGTCTACATGTACATACACATGTATATTCATGCATATGTCTGTCTACACATCTGCATAGTGCATCATATCTATGGCCATGTGTAGATTTCTTTGTATATATATATGTATATATAGCTATATATGTATGCACATCCTATGTGTACAGATATGCCTATTTATGTAGATATATATGTAGATATCTATATGTGCATACATATCTCTTCAGATATACTTATTACTGTCAATATTTATGCAGATATCTATAAGTATATGTGCATATGTATCTATATCTATATATGTGTAGACATATATTGCTGTGAATATGTATATATTTGAGTGTTTATATGTATAGTTAGCTTTCAGTCTTATAGTTCGGGGGGCATGATAGTTTAGGATTTGTAGGAAAGTGGAGTTAAAGTACTGTACAGCCTCATCTAGAGATAGTAGTTTTAGGGGTGTCCAATTACAGTTTTGCAGTATATTGATGAGGTCAGTTGTATTAAACGTCTTTTTATTATGTATTACTCTGAGATTGGATTGGCTTATGTAATGGGGCCTGTTGCAAATTAGGTAGGTCGGTTGATAATCATGTAGACTATCAGGTAGACAGCCAAAGTGCCATGTTAGAGTGGTCCTGCTACCTTGGTCACCTCAGGTCATCTGTGCTCCACTGTTATTATACCTACACATACATGTTACTACATATCTACATCGGATTGGAGGGGGGACACATCTGACTGTTACTACATTTCTACTTAAGATTGGGGGGCCCACCTGCCTGTTCTACATTTCTACACAGGATTAGGAGAGGGGGCACACCTGACTGTTTCTAATTTCTACAAAGGAGTGGGGGGCACACATGACTGTTTCTACATTTCTACACAGGAGTGGGGAGGCACACCTGACTGTTTCTACATTTCTACACAGGATTGGGGGGGCACACTTGACTGTTTCTACATTTCTACACAGACTGGGGGAGTGGGGCACACCTGACTGTTTCTACATTTGAACACACGATTGGGGGGCACACCTTACTGTTTCAACATTTCTACATAAGATTGGAGGGGCACACCTGACTGTTTCTACATTTTTCCACAGGATTGGGGGAGGGGGAACACCTGACTGTTTCTACATTTCTACACAGGATTGGGGGGGGGGCACACTTGACTGTTTCTACATTTCTACTTAGGATTGGGGGGCACACCTGACACTTGTACACATTTGCTATGATTGTACTGGTATGTCAGGTACTACATTTCATTCTGTATTCTAACCTATCATGCTGACTAGAGGCATATCAGTGTACTACAGGTCTTAGGTTTGATTGACCTACATATCAGTTTCTGACTTTCTGCCCTTCAGAACTAACATCCCAGTGCCTGACCTGATGTAGTCTGTCTGTGTAGGCCTGGGGGGGGGGGGGTTACCCATAGGCATCATTCAAAAGCCTTAGCACAGCCTTGGTTTGTGTTTGTCTACATGTGTTCTGCTGGCTGAGACTGCTTTTGGGTATGTAAACCTCCCTGACTGGCATGTGTGTGTGTCATATGGACACACTTGTGGCCCAGCACATTTCCTGCAGTGGGTTTTGTCACTATGTATAGTACTGGCTACTATGGTGACACCAGTCTTTATTACAGATCTCATGCTGCCACTATAGGTGTCTACTATCTGCTGGTATCCCATTCAGCCACTTACCTTGTGTGTGTGCCAGTATTGAGGATGGTGCTGGAGGGCTGGCTATGTTGGATGCACATAGTATACTCCCTATACATGGTTGAGCACAGGTAGTGTCATGTTTGGCATCCCTTTTGCTGTATGTGTGAATCAGGGAGTGGTGTCATTCCCTGGGTCCCTTCTGTGTGAGTATATGTGCTATGCGTTGCCTCTTTGCCAAGGACAGGGCATACTGGGCACACCTCCTTCTGCCTACTGGGGCAGGCTCAGGTTGTTCCTCCTCCGAGTTACCCTGTGCTTCTGCAGGCCTTGGCAATGGTAGGGGGCTGTGTGGCCCTGCCCCGTGCTGTTCCTGCTGCAGCTGTTTCCGCAGGATCATATTGTGTAGCATGGCACATATAATGACAACTTGAGTACATGTAGCTGGGGAGTACTGCAAAGCTTCACCAGATGTGTCCAGACACCGGAACTGTGACTTGAGCATCCCAAGCACATGCTCTATTACAACTCTGGTCTGTGTGTGTGCCTCATTATGGAGTTCTTGGTCAGGTGTGTGTGCATTTCTGATGGGTGTCATCAGTCACGGCTCCAGTGCGTAACCAGCGTCACCCACTAGGTGACCATAAAGGATGTGTCCACTGGCAAATCTCTGGTACAGCTGAGTCAGATGCCAGATGTGGGAATTGTGATAGCTTCCAGGGCAGCCAGCACAGACATTCATTATAATGCCTTGGGCATCACACATGACCTAGCAGTTGATGGAAGGAGAAGCCCTTGCAGTTGATGTAGACCCTACCCTGCTCACGAGGTGGTGCTTTGATGCATATGTACATGCAGTCTATAGCACCCACTACCTCAGGGTATTCTGCTATTTGGTGGAAGATATGCATATTGCTGGCCAACACCTCACGGGTGTTGGGGAAATATACGTGCTCACTGGCATGTGCTGACATGGCATCCAGGAACTGGTGGAGTACCCTGGATGCTAATGCTTGTGTGATCCCCATGATATCCCCAGTTGGCCTTTCTAAGGTACCTGTAGCTAATATTCTTAGGCCTACACATACCTTGGTATCCACTGGGATGGGTTCCCCTCTGTTAGTTTTGCATGTTAGGCGTGGTCAGCACAGCTCAACAATTTACTGTAGGAGGTCCCTGTCCACCCTATAGTGCTCCACTATCTCCAGCTCATATAGCTCCTGGTAGGTTACCCTGGGTCTGTACACTCTTCTCTGTGTCCTCACTGTGGGTTGGTTGACAGCATTCTCATTCTCACCCCTCTGAGCCTCTTACACACGTTGATGTATGATAGCTATTGCAACTCTGACCATTTTGTTGTTTTTGCTTGTTAAAATTCCCCTGCTTTTATACACCAGTGGTGTAGAGTATGTGGGAAAAAACAGAGGGAAAGGTGTGTTTGCATAATTTATAGTAGTGTTCTGGGCTGGGCTGGTCTGCTGCCTTGTGTAATTGTCTGATTCTAATACAGTTCACCTGCCAGATATGCTAGTTCTCCTAGATTACCTTCCTACTGCTGATTTCCCTTCCCATTGCCTTCCTGTTTAAGCCCAGGGGTGTGCCGCACAAACACAGTGCTCAACTGTGTACAGAGATGCTATTTCCTGGTTTACTTTTTTTTCCCTTTAAAACCAGGTGCGCAGCGTGCATACCAGCTTAGGCAATGTAAAGAGTGCTAGGCAGCCTCAGACACACCCCCTTGCTTAGCTCTGCTAAGCTAAGGGTAAACCCGAGCCACAGGGCACCAATTCACTTACAGTATGCCTGACAAACACCCCTATGATGTCAGCTAAGTCCTAGGCTTGCACCAAGCTATTTCTGCTCTTACACTGTTGGGTGCTGACTAGCATGCAGGGGAAATCTGGGATTCAATATCATTCCCTCATTTGCATAGGATTGCCTGCTGATGCATAGTTACAGGTCCCACACTGAGCCTCCCCCTTAGCAACCACTATTCCCTGGCCATGTTGTCTTCTGCCTGCCATTGAGTATAATGGCAAAATAGTGATTTTTGTTAGAATGCTTATTTTACACATTTCTACACAGGATTAGGAGAGGGGGCACACCTGACTGTTTCTAATTTCTACAAAGGAGTGGGGGGCACACATGACTGTTTCTACATTTCTACACAGGAGTGGGGAGGCACACCTGACTGTTTCTACATTTCTACACAGGATTGGGGGGCACACTTGACTGTTTCTACATTTCTACACAGACTGGGGGAGTGGGGCACACCTGAATGTTTCTACATTTGAACACACGATTGGGGGGCACACCTTACTGTTTCAACATTTCTACATAAGATTGGAGGGGCACACCTGACTGTTTCTACATTTTTCCACAGGATTGGGGGAGGGGGAACACCTGACTGTTTCTACATTTCTACACAGGATTGGGGGGGGGGCACACTTGACTGTTTCTACATTTCTACTTAGGATTGGGGGGCACACCTGACACTTGTACACATTTGCTATGATTGTACTGGTATGTCAGGTACTACATTTCATTCTGTATTCTAACCTATCATGCTGACTAGAGGCATATCAGTGTACTACAGGTCTTAGGTTTGATTGACCTACATATCAGTTTCTGACTTTCTGCCCTTCAGAACTAACATCCCAGTGCCTGACCTGATGTAGTCTGTCTGTGTAGGCCTGGGGGGGGGGTACCCATAGGCATCATTCAAAAGCCTTAGCACAGCCTTGGTTTGTGTTTGTCTACATGTGTTCTGCTGGCTGAGACTGCTTTTGGGTATGTAAACCTCCCTGACTGGCATGTGTGTGTGTCATATGGACACACTTGTGGCCCAGCACATTTCCTGCAGTGGGTTTTGTCACTACGTATAGTACTGGCTACTATGGTGACACCAGTCTTTATTACAGATCTCATGCTGCCACTATAGGTGTCTACTATCTGCTGGTATCCCATTCAGCCACTTACCTTGTGTGTGTGCCAGTATTGAGGATGGTGCTGGAGGGCTGCCTATGTTGGATGCACATAGTATACTCCCTATACATGGTTGAGCACAGGTAGTGTCATGTTTGGCATCCCTTTTGCTGTATGTGTGAATCAGGGAGTGGTGTCATTCCCTGGGTCCCCTCTGTGTGAGTATATGTGCTATACGTTGCCTCTTTGCCAAGGACAGGGCATACTGGGCACACCTCCTTCTGCCTACTGGGGCAGGCTCAGGTTGTTCCTCCTCTGAGTTACCCTGTGCTTCTGCAGGCCTTGGCAATGGTAGGGGGCTGTGTGGCCCTGCCCCGTGCTGTTCCTGCTGCAGCTGTTTCCGCAGGATCATATTGTGTAGCATGGCACATATAATGACAACTTGAGTACATGTAGCTGGGGAGTACTGCAAAGCTTCACCAGATGTGTCCAGACACCGGAACTGTGACTTGAGCATCCCAAGCACATGCTCTATTACAACTCTGGTCTGTGTGTGTGCCTCATTATGGAGTTCTTGGTCAGGTGTGTGTGCATTTCTGATGGGTGTCATCAGTCACGGCTCCAGTGCGTAACCAGCATCACCCACTAGGTGACCATAAAGGATGTGTCCACTGGCAAATCTCTGGTACAGCTGAGTCAGATGCCAGATGTGGGAATTGTGATAGCTTCCAGGGCAGCCAGCACAGACATTCATTATAATGCCTTGGGCATCACACATGACCTAGCAGTTGATGGAAGGAGAAGCCCTTGCAGTTGATGTAGACCCTACCCTGCTCACGAGGTGGTGCTTTGATGCATATGTACATGCAGTCTATAGCACCCACTACCTCAGGGTATTCTGCTATTTGGTGGAAGATATGCATATTGCTGGCTAACACCTCACGGGTGTTGGGGAAATATACGTGCTCACTGGCATGTGCTGACATGGCATCCAGGAACTGTTGGAGTACCCTGGATGCTAATGCTTGTGTGATCCCCATGATATCCCCAGTTGGCCTTTCTAAGGTACCTGTAGCTAATATTCTTAGGCCTACACATACCTTGGTATCCACTGGGATGGGTTCCCCTCTGTTAGTTTTGTATGTTAGGCGTGGTCAGCACAGCTCAACAATTTACTGTAGGAGGTCCCTGTCCACCCTATAGTGCTCCACTATCTCCAGCTCATATAGCTCCTGGTAGGTTACCCTGGGTCTGTACACTCTTCTCTGTGTCCTCACTGTGGGTTGGTTGACAGCATTCTCATTCTCACCCCTCTGAGCCTCTTACACACGTTGATGTATGATAGCTATTGCAACTCTGACCATTTTGTTGTTTTTGCTTGTTAAAATTCCCCTGCTTTTATACACCAGTGGTGTAGAGTATGTGGGAAAAAACAGAGGGAAAGGTGTGTTTGCATAATTTATAGTAGTGTTCTGGGCTGGGCTGGTCTGCTGCCTTGTGTAATTGTCTGATTCTAATACAGTTCACCTGCCAGATATGCTAGTTCTCCTAGATTACCTTCCTACTGCTGATTTCCCTTCCCATTGCCTTCCTGTTTAAGCCCAGGGGTGTGCCGCACAAACACAGTGCTCAACTGTGTACAGAGATGCTATTTCCTGGTTTACTTTTTTTTCCCTTTAAAACCAGGTGCGCAGCGTGCATACCAGCTTAGGCAATGTAAAGAGTGCTAGGCAGCCTCAGACACACCCCCTTGCTTAGCTCTGCTAAGCTAAGGGTAAACCCGAGCCACAGGGCACCAATTCACTTACAGTATGCCTGACAAACACCCCTATGATGTCAGCTAAGTCCTAGGCTTGCACCAAGCTATTTCTGCTCTTACACTGTTGGGTGCTGACTAGCATGCAGGGGAAATCTGGGATTCAATATCATTCCCTCATTTGCATAGGATTGCCTGCTGATGCATAGTTACAGGTCCCACACTGAGCCTCCCCCTTAGCAACCACTATTCCCTGGCCATGTTGTCTTCTGCCTGCCATTGAGTATAATGGCAAAATAGTGATTTTTGTTAGAATGCTTATTTTAGGATTTTTTTTTTCTTCACCTGATCCCATTTGTGCGCCGCTGCCCTACACTTAAACAGCTGAGATCGGCAAAAAAAAATAAAAGTACAGTTTTTTTTTTGCAACAGTTTTCCATGCCAATTGCCATATATTTGGCCATTGGCATGCTTTCTACATAATATCCACCCTTTATTTGGAGCTGTCATGGCTCCGTTTTGTAGTTTGCAGAAATGTACTCGGTTACTAACCGAGTGCATTTCTGCAGATTACACTAGTCCTGCACGACCGGCTTCCATCTTCCTGGATGGCAAATTCACCTCATTTGCATGGATTTCATCTGCAAATGGGGTTATTTGCATACAGAAGCTGAGTCTGTGCAGGACTAGTGCAGGAGCGCTCGTGCACGTCCCTACAGCATATTCCTGGATTGCATGGCAGACATGCAGGCTGGAGCTCCTGCACTAGTCCTGAACACCGTGCAGAGCTTGCAGAATCCAGGGGTAATTCGAGAATGCCAGCATTCTTAAAGTGGAAGGGATTAGATGCTCTTTCTTGCCCTGCCTGTAAGGTGTTTTACAATATTGGGCTGGTGGCTTACTAGAGAAAAGGCATTTTGAACAACAAATAAACATCTGAGGAAGAGAAACAACAAAATATCACTAGTCTATTGTCTGGTACTTAAGATAAAAACTAATTTTGGGATGAAACCATTCAAGGATCCAGAGGAAACAATGCAATTCTTCTTCTAAGTAAAAGTTCTGGCACACTTTTAGAATATTGGGCATAGAATTCAAAGAACAACAGACAACACCAGTACATCTCTTTGTTACCTATGGCCAATCCAGTCTAAAAATCAAAGATAAGTGGTGTGAAAGTGGTCTGAAGATGGGATAATTCTAATAGAAATGTTCAGATAGTCTTGCATTGCCAAAAAAAAAAAAAAAAAAAAAAGACTGATATGAAGTATCCACACAATCACAAAACATTGGCGGAGGCTCTCAATAATAATCTGCTCAAGCAACAGAGACCTCCAAAGCAGAAACGCAAGCAACCTCCACCCCCCAACGCAAACCAAATGACACATAGCCCACAGACTCAGTGTGCCAATCAACTACAGCCCATAAGGCAAAACAACGTACCCAACACACTGGTCACAAGTGACTCTATAGTCAGGCACACTGATGTCCCACTCACCAGGCTAAACAAGGAGAAGATTACTGTCAGCTGCCTGTCAGGTACCAGGATCAGCCACATAACCCATGCACTCAGCTCACTCCACAACAAGTACAAATATGACTCTCCTTCAGACAAACAGTCACACAAATTTAGGGCGTAAATATATAACACGCTAAATAACCAATTAAGCAATCAGTGCTTCTCACACTTCTGTTGAAGGCAAACCAATTCCCAAAATAGGGACTTGTCAAATGCTTGAGCAACATAAAAATTATTATATTACTAAAGTTGATATTATTAAACCAAATAAATAATACTTGATGGTCAGCTCCATAATTAAATCGACATCATTGTTTTCATAAAATTAAAACCCTCTTTTCTAAAAAGTGCATATAATTATACAAATAGAAATAAAACCATAAAAACAAAAACAAATGTGAATATAAAACACGTATTTACATGTTATTTGATAGTGGCCACCAACAGGGCATAACATAAAGTGGTTCCTTATTAATAAAGGAACTCATCTCTTCAGGGCTGCTAATTTTAATAGACATTTAATAGATACTGTTTCATTGAGACCTGGAGGCAAATAGGCTACGGTTCTAATTTGCCATAATAATTCCTCTAACTCGAGTTTAATTTGCCATGGTCCCCCTTTAACATCAGGCTGTACTTGATTCAATGCATTAAACCTAAAGCTATGATCAGGAAATTCTTCTATATGCCTAGCTAAGGCGTTATTCATATCTTTCCTTTTAATGGCGTATTGATGTTCGTAAATCCTTTGCCTGAATTTTCTTTCCGTCTTTCCAATATAGAAAGAGGGACAATTTAGGCAGCATGCGGAGTAAACTACCCCTTTGGAATCACAAGAAAATCTACCTTGAACCTTATACCATTTGTCACGTATCTTAAATTGATATGTAGTGTTGATAAATCTACATTGGTGACATGCCCTACACTTGATCATACCCATATGTTTGTTTGTCAAAGGCTTCCTAGAATATTCCAAAAGTGACTTCAAATTATGGCCTCGTCTGAAAACTACCCTAGGTACATCACCTAAAATGTTGTTCAACCTACTATCCTCCATTATAAGGGATAAAGGATAAGAAAAGAGGGTTTTAATTTTATGAAAATGATGTCGATTTAATTATGGAGCTGACCATCAAGTATTATTTATTTGGTTTAATAATATCAACTTTAGTAATATAATAATTTTTATGTTGCTCAAGCATTTGACAAGTCCCTATTTTGGGAATTGGTTTGCCTTCAACAGAAGTGTGAGAAGCACTGATTGCTTAATTGGTTATTTAGCGTGTTATATATTTACGCCCTAAATTTGTGTGACTGTTTGTCTGAAGAAGGAAACATATTGGCGTTTCCGAAAGCGCTCACAACATTAAATATTTCAAGTTTTTAGCTCTTGCTTGCTTTGCCGTTTTTTCTGGTTTAAACAGTTTGTCGAAGTTCCGTACAAATATGACTCTGTCACTGTCCATGTCGGTGTGAATGACCTGAGACATACCTCCCTGGACTACATGAAAAGAGACATGGAAGAGCTCTCTGATCTTTTAGCCCAGGCAGGTATGACCCTAGCCCTGAGTAGTATCCTGTCATTGCCCAGAATGATACCACAGTACAAGGACAAAATGATTGACTAAAACAATTGGCTAAGCTACTGGTGTCATTCTAAGGGGATCCAATATCCATCTGCCTGGGATGACATCGTTGACAGACCACGAAGCTTTGCCAGAGATGGCCTGCACCTGTCATCCCTGGGATTCTGGATACTGGCTAAGGTTCTTGACACCCCTATAGTGCCTTTTTTAGGCAAGGTTCAAATGACAAATTCACCACCGTAACAGGAACAGGCAATCAAAAACTAATAGCAATGCTACTCAATGCTAGAAGTCTAAATCTCAAAATGCACTCCCTTGAGGCACTCCTTAAAATGGAGAACATCGATATCTGTGCAGTGACTAAGACCTGATTCAAGGCTTCAGGGAGCACCCCTGCATTACCAGGCTATAACTCATACCACACTTTTCAGTCACCTAACCTGGACCGTAACACCAAAGGTGGAGGTGTGTCCATATTCATTAAGGATATCCACACCTTCAGGCTAGTTGCTCATCATAATGCATCCGAGGTTATCCAAGTGCAACTAACTCTGGGCAAAATGGCAATCCAAATTGTAGCTTGCTACAGATTCCCCACCATGCCCCATGATTCCCACTCCTCTTTTCTTGATATACTTGAAAATATTAGGGTTTAACCAAACACCCTAATAATGGGCAACTTCAACTACCCCACCATTAACTGGGAAAACTACTCATGTACCAACTCCTTCACTCATCGCTTTCTGGAATTCATAAATTCCAATGCCCTAGATCAACTTATCCACACCCCCACCAGAGGCAAGAATATCCTAGACCTGGTCATTACCAACATGAGTGACCGGTGTTCCACACCTGAAGTCAACTCCTCGTTGGTTAGATCCGACCATAAGATCACCCTGGATATCCACATCACACCCCCATTAAGGAAACCATGGTAAAAAATGTCTCAAAAGCCAACTTCATGCTTCTTAAGACAGAAGTGGTGAACTTCATGACACCCATGCAGATGGACAGTACAGATACAACTGCTGAATCCTATGCAAATGCACTCTATAAGCACTTACATGAGTCCATGGATCGTGCTATCCCAAACAGAACCAAGACGCTATCCTCCAAAAAAGGAAACCAATCTGATGGTCCCATGCCATAAACAAACTCTACAACAGAAGGAAGAAACTGTTGCAAAAGAGAGTGAAATCCCATGAGTGGAGGAGCTCCCTGGTCAGCCTTATAAGATCCTCCAGAGCTAGCTATGAAAACATAATTGCCACTGATTCTAGGGACAACCACAAAGCATTCTATAGCTATGTTAAGAATCTCAATGGCAACACCTAGATCTGCTCTATGTTACAGCACAATGACACGGACATTATAGAACCAACTGATATTGCCAGCATCCTAGCAAATAGGTTCAGTGCTAACTTTAACCCGCTCTCATCCCCTAAAGGGCCCATATCTATACAGGAAGAATGCAGAGTTCCTGTAATCACAACTATGCAGGTAAAAGCTTCACTCTCTAAAGCCAAAAATACAGCATCCATGGGACTGGACAACATCCCAGGCTTTATTTTACATGAACTTCAAAATGAACTGGCACCCCACCTACACACCATGTTCAATCATAGCCTCACATCATGCTTTTTGCCCACTGAATGGTACACAGCAACAGTTAACCCACTCCACAAAGGGGGATCCACTACTGATCCCGGGAACTATTGCCCTATTAGCCTGACTAGCCTGGTCTGTAAGGCCATGGAATGTATCATCATGGAACTCATAAACAAAGACATTGATAACCTCCAAACTCTGAATCTCATCCAGTTCAGGTTTGTGAAAGGCAGATCATGCCTCCTGAACCTGATCGACTTCTTTGAGGCAGTCACCAAAGCTGTAGACGAAGGCAAGATGGTTCACACAGTCTATCTTGACCTCACCAAGGCTTTCAACACCATCCCCCATTCTGGAATTATAGCTAAACTCACTAAACTAGGTATAAATCCCTACATCACAAGATGGGTTACCAACTGGCTCACTGACAGAACCCACACTGTAAAAGTTGCAGACTCCAAATCTGACTTCAAACCAGTGACAAGTGGAGTACCACAGGGTTCAGTCCTGGGACCTCTCCTGTTTGGTATCTACTTCTCTGAAGTACAGGCTTACACAGGAGGCCTTTGGCTAACAAAGTTTGCAGGTGACTGCAAACTAGGAGCCATAGTCGAGTCCCTAAATGATGTGGACATCGTACAGATTGGCCTCACTGAGAAAGATGCCTGGTGTCATAGACATGGCCTCAAGTTCAATGCCAAAAAGTGCATTGTCATCCCATTTTTAAAAACTCTGTACCCATGAACTACCACATAGGTGGCAGTCTGCTTAACACCAAATGTGTGATAAGAGACCATGGGACCTAGGTGGACAATAGTCTCTCCTTTGATAATCACATCGCTACAGTAGTCAGGAAATCCTTCTATGTGGCACACCTCATCACAAAAGGGTTCTCATCCCAGAAAAAAGCGGTCATTGTTTCCCTTTGCTCGACACACATTAGACCCATTATAGAGTACAACGCCCCTTTTGGAATGTACCTCACAAGACATCTGCAGCAGCTGAAAGGCCACAGAAGTACCTCAAAAAGAGGATTACTGGCCTCAAACAGATGCCCTACACTGACCATCTCAAAAAACTCCAGCTTTACTCCTTAGCGTATCACCTACTCCGAGTTGATCTCTGTCTAACATATAAAGCTATGTCAAACCCAGAGCTGTTAGCATGCTATACCTAAAGAAATCACAATTCCTCCAAGCTACACACTCTAGGGACATAAACCTTGTCACCACAATACACAGGACATGCTGGAGAGATAGATTCCTGTCCCAGAGACTTCCCATACTCTGGAACAAGCTACCCATCTATGTCAAGCAAAGTTCCTCATTAGCACTCTTCAAGAAAAATCTTGAGTGGATGGGAAATAGGAAATACATCCCGGGATCACTTCTGTGGATCTGCTCAACAGGGGCACAGGAAAATAACTTTCTTGGGTGGCGTAAGCCAGGGAACCTTGTTAGCTAGGCTTTCTTAGGCCCTTGGGGTGATAGCCTAGTACCTACCTATGAACCTATAAAGACAATTATTCAGAAAGTTATTTCTGATAATGCTGTTTGCTTACTGGAAAAAAAGACACTTAGACTAACAAATAAACATCTTAGGAAGAGAAAAAAATAAAATATCACTAGCCTATCATGTGGTGCTGAAGATACAAACTAAATTTGGAATGAAAACATTAGAAGATCCAGAGGAAACAATGCAATTCTGCTACTGAGTAAAAGCATTGACAGAGTCATATATCAAAAATGGTAACAGAATTATTATATTGAAGTGTCTTTTGTAGCTGAGAAATGGGACAAAAGGCTTTGCTGGATAATAAGCAGTCTAAGAATGCCACTGCACTCAGAGACCTATAAAGTACTGCTGAATATTCAACTTCATTAAAAGATGTGGATGTAATTTGAAGGTTGCTGAATATCTAGGCATGTCAGACAACAAGGACTTGGGCTATCCAATATGCTTAGAGGTAAAGCAAATAGCTGAAATGATTGATTAATGGAAGAGCAAGTGCTGGAAGCTAAAAACAATAAATCTTTACTATCATTGGTTCCTACTCATGAGCGAATCTAGTCTGGTCTCAACCACTTTATACCATTCCATTTCATTCCTGCATCCCTTGTCTGCTGGCTTTTTGCTGGCGAAAATGTTAGCAAGCAAAGCCTAATGGGAGTACATAAGCAAGTGATTTATTTATTAGTAAGCATGTAATTGTTAGTTACTGTGAAAAAATTACATCCACGCCACCTAAACATTTTAAACTAACCTTTCTGGAATAACTTGTTACTATACTTTTGACTGTCTTATAATGCTACCCTAAGGACAGACTGCAACATACTCTGTTGTACACCCGATGCTCAATGTATATAGTACACTAAATAATGTTTCTCGTAGATGCTTCTACTCCTTAATTAGCTTTGTGGTCCCTAGCTGTGCATTAATGCATCATGTATTCTTGGCATTACAAAAAAAAAAAAAAGACTCCCCAGTCTAGGTTCATAAGTCCATATGTAGAAAAATCTCTACAACCTTAGAAAATTTTTGAAGATCTGCTTCAGCAAAAACTGGAGTCATGTGATTTATCAGGAAGTAGAATCCAGGTTTGCTGTTCATTCAGCTTTACAGGGATTTCCTTTTTTAACTGTCATGTAACAATGATGTCTACAGAGCTGGCACAGGGTGGCAGTAAGAGCAGCTCCTTAGTCCTTGGCTGGATGCGTACAGCTGCTACAGATTTTCGACTTGCCATACATCAAAAGTCCAAACTGTTAGCTGCTGTTTAGCTGCATGGCCCCTCTCCTTCTAAGCAGATTGAATTTGGCTAGACAGGCCTCTGACCGTTTAGTTTATATATTCAAAAACCCCATTTACACTACAGTTTTCAGTAAAGGGGCGTGAGCTATTTCTTTAACTAATCCAGTGTTCAATATGCCTGTGATGCACCTCCATGGATGACACTGATTGATGTATGTTTCTGTAGCACTGACAGGGAATGAAACATGATGATTCCCACTCAGCCTGCATTCCTGTCGTCTCAGTGAAAGTAGGAGCTGAAGTGATGGCTTGTGAGCACCTGTCACTGATTGCTTTGTTTTCTTGCAGATAGCCGTGTATGTTTGAATTCCCTTTATTTTCTGATAGCTACAACATCCCTTACATCATATTTCACATTCATCCCCTCTGGGAGTATATTCATTTCTGGACTACTGTTTAGCTAAAGGAAATCTCTGACTGAAAAGTCTGAATTAGGGTGTCATCTTGTTTTAATATCCTGCAACTATTTCGGTTTACAATTGGCTCAGGATGCTAGTACAGTATCTTCAAGTTACAAATGAATTTAGTCCATTGTGTTATATCATTGCTTATAAGAAAGCATTACAGACTATTACTCTTCAGTTAGCTACTTACTGGATTTTATAATGGTTAATATTTACATCGTAGAAATATCTGTTCTATGTAAATTCACAACATGTTCATTGTTGGTTTTAAACTGCTGCATATTCTTCCAGCTACAATTGCTGTAACTGTTAAGGTGTTTCTTTCATTAACGATTTTATCCTGGACAAAAAAGGTTTCAGAAATCATTTTTCTGACATGTACTCTGAAGGAAGTAACTGCACCTCCAGCATACTCTTTAAAACTTAAACTTTATTGCTTGTAAGTTTTAATGACTGAGAATTAGATAATAATAGAATACGTAACTGGGTGACATACTGCATGTTGTATCAAAACACAGAACGCCCTGCAACATTTGAACATATATGTGTAGTCTTCTGCTATTGTCACATACATATCACAATTACTAGACACTAAATTATTAGTTTAAGGTTTGCTTGATGCTTCCAGATTACAAAGGTTCTGGTTGGACTGATTTATGGTCTGTACTTTTGTATACCAAGTCTGAGTTTGCCATGCCTTGGAGAAATGGGAATATTCTCAGAAATGGCAGTCTTGGATGTATAAGTCTGATATTTCAGCCATTCAGTCTCCATATTATAGGACTCACTCATGCGAGTTTTGAAATGTTAAACAGTCACCCACAACAAACTGTTTAGTCTTCAATATTTGTGTGCATTTCCAAGCCTAACTGAAAAATAACCCATGAGTGGGGGCGGGGGTGATCTACATTCTGCACAAAAGTATATGTTAATGCCCCTGTGAGTGGGAGATGATAAGGCTACATTCTTAAGGTAATATATGTCTGGCAACTGAACCCCTTAAAACAGGTACACTTCAAGGCAAACAGGGATAAGAAGGCTACAAGAAACAGATTGTACAGAAAAGCTACTAGCAGCATCTGGGTCTTTCCAGCCATTTGAGACCTCTGGTGATTACTGACATTGCAAGCAGTTTAGGTAGACTAAAGACAGTCTCATGCTTGGCTTGCTGAGTCCATCTGTAGGCTAAGCAGGTCAGCGTGCTTAAGTGAACTCATGAGATTTATCACTGCATTTAAATGCATTGCATGACTGCTCATAGATAAATTGCATGACTGTGCAAAAGAAAGAAAACAGGTAGGAAGGAAAAAAATCATCTAAACATTACAGTCCCAGTTTATCCTTCTCAGTCATTAAGATTGCAGTCAATACCACTGCTTAGTATAATTAAGCAAAAAGATAACAAATAAAGAAATAAATAGGTCACATTAGCACATGTCAAATGCAGCCATTTGGATGTTCTAACACTCAGACAGCAGACGGTAGCAAGAACTAAATAAACCATTCTAGTTTAGGATAAGAGATGAATGCACCACTTGGTTAATTAACCAAATTCAGAGTATGTAGCGGTGATATGCTAATCATGAACACTCTTTGAGCTTATGGGACTTTCTTTTAGAAATATTTTCCAGTGCAAGTCAATCAGATTACTAGACTAGGATGTTGGTAGCAGACATTGAAGAAAAGTCTAGGGATACAGGTAAGCCAGGTGTTCCAGGTGTGGGTTTGCCATGTGTCTCATGGACTTGTGTGGAGGGCTGGGCTGTGTACTATGTAACAGGAGAGGAAGGTTTAAATTATTAATGCAAAAACTCAGGTCAGTGTTCTAAGTGAAGAGAATCATCAGTGAGGGCATGTCAAGCTGTTAACAGGAACAAGCCAAGGTGATGCTTGGGCTGAGCTGATCATTGCTGAACAGTTTCCAGTGAAGGGACTAATTGCAGCCAGTGTTCAATGGATAGTAATAACATAAAATGAGAAAATTAGTCAGTAGCAGACAACATGGAGAGGTGAAGAATCCAATGGAAAAGAAAGCTCGGCTAGGGAAGGACAAGGGGGGTAAGTTAAGTAGGAAATATTGAAGGTTATGCAAAGCAGGATGCTACTGCATGGGGTAACTGATAGAAATTATGTGCTGTTAAAGAAGAAGGATGAGTTAGAGATACAGGAGACCCACATGAAGATATGGGAGCCCTAAAAGGATAAAGGAGTTCGATAGTGGATTGTGACTGAACTCTGGAGGAAAGGACCTAGAGTTGTTTGGAGCTGGAGTAACTTCAAAAATGAAAGAGAATTATTTCAATTCTGCTTAAATATTTAAGTTGCACTGATAGTGACATGTGTGGTGATACTTCTTTGTGCTTTTCTATTTGTTTCTATGTTTTAGCCAAAAAAAAAAGTTATCTGTTTGCATTTCTCAGTTTGTTCTGGGAACTTAGTCTTGCATTTTGTAGCTGTGGGAAGATTGTGTTTCTACAGTATTCTGCACTTCCATTTCCATGAATGGAATTACTTGTAAAAGCTATCGTTTTGTATTTAAACCCTTAGAGGCCATAGTCTTGTAGTTTAATTCACAGCTGTGGCAGGACTGTGTACTACTGCCAGATTTTGAGCTTTGGTCATTTACTATTTCATTTTCCCATAAACAGTGTTACTGGTAAATTTCTGCATAGTCTGGTGCCTTAAACTGTAGCAGAAGTTCAATAGTGAGAAAATTATCTCTGCTGCAGTTTGTGCTTCAGTGCTTTAATATTCTTTTTATCTATTTGCTTACTTTAAATTTCATTCTGTTTCTGCTCCATTCCCCACTAACACATTAAGCTAAAATTTCTGTAATATCTCCATCACTGGCTTTATTTGATTGGATGCCTTTCTAGTTAGGCTGCTTCTTTTACTCACTAGCTAGCCTGTTTGAAAAAT
Source organism: Protopterus annectens (assembly GCF_019279795.1). Taxonomy (NCBI): domain Eukaryota; kingdom Metazoa; phylum Chordata; order Ceratodontiformes; family Protopteridae; genus Protopterus; species Protopterus annectens. The sequence goes on from NC_056738.1 coordinate 256,843,935, forward strand.
GTTCTCAGTCCTCCTATTTTTGCTGTGATGTTTCATAAGGCCATGTCAACGGCCTCCACCCCTTATGATAATCTAATTTCCAAAATCTCTCCCTCCCATCCTTTATTTCATTGTCTGTTGTATAAGTCATTTATGTACTCTTCTCACCCATTGTTTTCCATAGATTCAAGTTGCTGAGTGCCCATCCAGCAAACCAGTATTGGTCTTGAATACACTTCATTTATTGCATGTTATCTAAAGCTCTTTTTCCTAGAGCTTAGCAAAGCTTGGAGACATAGCCTGCATTCCAGAAGTGTTTTATTTGAATCTAGTACCAACCAGGCAAAGGTAAGTATCTTTGATTGCTAAATCGCACAAGTTATTTTGGAGTGATCATTACTGTTCCCTGCTTTCATGTGTGTATTTTGCTGTAATTTTGTAAAGAAAAGAAAATGCTCTAACTCTCCCTACCTTCACCAAGGTATTTCCAGCCAGCTGTTTAATTGGTTTGTGCTAGCATTGTATGTGTGGTCTCTTCTACTGTGTGTTTTTTATTAGGAGAAATTGGTTTATTCATGTTGTGCAGGAGGTGTTTGCCTGGTCTTTCTGAGCTGGGAAATACACAAAAGGACTGACAGTGTAGTCATTTTATTGGCCAGAGGGCTCATTAGTTAGTTTTCTGTTTTTTCCTGTGCCATTGTATATTTTGCAGCAAAGAAACAGACCAGCAGTAAGGAAAACCAAGTCCATAGTATAAACAAGAACAGCAATTCAAAATATAACCCAGACTGTGGAAACACCAACTAAGAAGCTTTTAAGTTATTTCTTATGTGCTGTGTCATGTGATTTTTAATTTGATGTACCATGTGTTCTGTGCTCTTATTTAAATGTAATGAGTTGTTAAGTTGTTATTCTGCACTGAGGAAGGGTGTGGTACCCAAAAGCTTCTGTTGGTTTTGTACATTTTATTAAGAGTTTATTAAAAGCTTCTTAGTTGACGTTTCCACAGTCTGGGTTGTATTTTGACCTACTGTATATTTTGCACATTTGCATGGGTTAGAACTTTACAGTAGAAATCACCAAGAAAGTAAATTTTCCCTGTGGAATGGTCCACAAAGCTGTACTCTATAAAGTAGCAATATAGAGGAAAACACCAGCAGTTAGTTGAGCATCGAGTAGCAATAATTGCAGATTTATTAGAATTCATTACAGTGTAAACATTCAAGTTAGTGGAATTTAGTGCTATTTAGCATAATCTGCCCCAATAAAGCAACCCTTATTAGCCTGCACCAGAGGACTGGACATTATGGATATGCAATTTCCTACCTTCTTTGTAGCCATCTTGGTGTATATGGGTATCCTAAGACAATGTAGTAATTGTCTCATGTTTACTGACAGCCACTTAATCTTTTAAGAAGCATACAGAGTATGCAAGAGGTGTACTTACACAATGACACTGGATACTAAACTCTCACATACAGGTGCACTTCATGTTGTCAACCACACACACAAAACACCCACCTCACATAGCATGTGACACATATAGACTAACATATTCTAAGGCACTTAAAAGCAATCTTCTAAACAACAAAGATTGCCTACACTGCCCATTGTCAAAGCTATGCCTCAGCAAGTCCAAAGCCACTCAGAAAAATCAATTGTCACTACATATACTATAACTGTCAATGGAGCCCTGAACACTAAGCCCTAAGGCAAGCAAGCACACGTCCCAGGACTTTCATCACAGGAACTCCATTGTAAGATATACTGATGCCCGTCTAACCAGGCTGAATAAGGAGAAGATCACTGTTAGTTGCTTATCTGGATCCAGAATCTGCCAAATCACACATGAATTCAAGTCATTACACCACTGGTAATAGCATGATTCCATCATAGTCCATGTATGTGTAAATGACCTGAGATGTACCTCCCTGGACTATATGAAGAGAGACATCATGGATCTCTCAGACTATGTGTCTGGTATGAGCCTTGCACTGAGCAGCATATTACCATCACCAAAGATGATGCCACAGTATGTGCAAATATCTTTCTGGTGTCATTTTAAACGGATCCAATATTTGTCACCTCATTTGGACATGGTTAACAGACCACATTGTTTTGCCAAGGATGGCCTGCACCTTTCTCCACTAGGCTTTTTAATAGTGGCAAAAATGTTATCCATCCCATAGTGCCTATTTTAGGCAATGACAAATTGACAAACTAGTGACATAGCAAAATCATCTAAACTGAACCTCAGGTTGTTACTGCTCAATGTCAGGAGCCTAAATAAAAACTTCAATCCCACCAAGCCCTCCTCACACTCAAGAAAATAGACATCTGTGCAGGTACCGAGACATGATTTAAAGCTGCAGAGAGTACCCCAGCAGTGCAAAGTTTCAATGCCTTCCACACTTTTAGACCAGTAGCTGCCCAGGCAAAAGCTAAAGGTGGAAATGTTAGTATACATAAATAACACGCATACCTCTAGGGTGGTCAAACAGGATGATGTGCTGCAGTTCTACTATATGCAGATTGCCATAGACAAAATCCAGTACCACATCCTAATCAGCTATAGATCATCCTCTATGCCTCAAGAAGCTCACAATGCATAATTGGACCTAATGGACACACTTTCCATCCAACCTACTCGTGGGAGATTTTAATTATCTCTGTATAGACTGAGAATCAAATGCAGACTCAGATTTATGAATAGAAAAAGTTGTTAGCCAGGAAGAGGAAAAACAGCAGGTGGGGATGAGGATGTACAATCCACTTCTGGATAACTGTGCATTAGCAAGGGCTGAATAGTTACCAAAGTTTAGGCAAATCATCAAGCTAGACTTATCTTCTTCCATTCACAGGGGAATATCATCTCAGTGACCTACTAATGCTTTTATGCAGAATATTGACCCCCCCCCAACCCTCTTGCCATGCAATATTTTCTTGGCAAGCTTTTAAACTTACATATAAAGAATCAAATCCTTGTTGTGGGTAACAGAGAAACCATAATGACAGTGCAGGCAGACTGGATAGAGAAGGATGTAGAAAGGTACTGGAAGGGTTGGACCAGGTTTCAAGTCATGGTGCACATAAATATTAATGACCAAGCACTATGGTCAATAAATGACATAGCAGAAGAATATCAGGAGCTTGAGTGTGAAAACTTTCTCAGAGTACTTTCCCGTTCCTGCAGCCAGTGCACCCAGGAAATTAAGAATCGGGAATTAAAATGCACTGTTGAGCAGGAGGCATGGAATGATATGTTTTTTCATATAGCCAATAGGAAGGGCGGGTTGTCTAGATAGGAGGTTTACAATGAGGATAAGTTCCAAGCTATTTAGAGATGGCAGTGTTGTTGAAAAAAGATTCAAGAGTTATGTGGTGACTATCATGAATTTAAAGTAAGATGGAGAGGGAAGGTGCAGATAAACAGAAACAAGGAAGCATCTGAAAAAGAAGAAATACAACCATAATGCAGGAATGGGTGATAATTCAAAAGAGGAGAACAAGTGTAAAGGAAACTGAAAAGTATGAAGGACAAAGTGAGTGTGAAGCAATGGACAGAGTTAGAAGATAATGTTCGTCAATGCTAAAATACTGAGGAAAAATATGCTAAATTGCAAGTCATGCTGATATCTGACAAGGCAGGTATTGTCAGCATCATAGAGACTTGTACAATGAATAAAAGGGCTGGGATGTAGTAGCAAGAGGGTGTTCTATCCTCAGCCATGACAAGAATAGAAAAGAGGAGAAAATGTTAGTTTCTGTAAGAAATGAATGCAAGGTATACCAAAAAAAAGAGGGAGCAGAAGAAGTGAGCAAATTATGAGAGGTAAAGAAGATAATCACACCAGCAATTAAAATGCATGTAGACTGTGAGGAAAATTGAAGACTAGGGTACCAGTTACCACCCTCTGGATACATCAGTAGAGAAGGACATGCTGGTAGTGGACAGTTCCTACATCCAGAAAAGAAATGAGACGGACCCTAACAGAAGCTCTGGATATGGAATTTATTCAATGCAAGAAGACACTAGGCAATGACAAAGAATATTCTAGACTTATTTCTCATCATGAGAGGGAAAGTTCATGATGTTAGTCAGATATCCATTGTCCAGCAGTGACCATGCTTCAGGGTTGTTCAATTCAGGCAGGGCAGGGTTATGCAAAGGACAAAGACAGTACTGTGGAGTTACAGAGATCTGAGATACAAGCAGTGGTAAATGGCTATAGGAAAGGAACTAAGAAAACAAGTAGAAGTGAAATGGGCAAAAAAAAAACAAAACAAAAGGATTGGATTCATTTATAACATTCTGAGTGGAATAAAAATGTGTTTTCTAAGGACCTAAAGTAGTTAGGCAGGGATATCAGGGTGATATTCAGGATTACGGGAAAAAAACATTGAAAGTGGGGGATGAAGTAGAGAAATAGGAAGACTGAAACATATGCAGCACCCATATGAAGGCCAGGGAGAAGCTAGTAGAGAGATGATGAAGGCCAAAGAAGGACCCAGAAGTTAAATGCCTCCAGTTGTGGATGGGGGGGGGGGGGGGGGGTGTTATGAGAACAGAAAATTTATTTTTCATATACATCTCAGAAAAGGAGATCAAAAACCAAAATGACTTGTCCAAGAACAGAACATAGTTAATACCAAGAATGACATAATGAACATTGTTGAAATCCTAAATGAGTTCTTCAGCTTGATATTCTCAAAAAGTAGAAATATTGCCTTACTTGTTCAGGGAGAAGTCAAAGAAAGTAGAACATGGGATGAGTGATCTAATGGGGCAGGAAAGGGCAAGGCTATCTAATAGCAGGACAAAGTACAGACTTGTGATGGAATAGGATCATAGGAAGTTACTAGGCTATTGGCTCTGAGGCCCTTACAAGCCTAACCAAGAATTTAGCCCATGTGCCAACAAGTCAGCACCCTATGCCACTGTCCAGCAGGGACATAGTTGGAATCCCAGGAGTGTATTTTCTGTTCCCCATCCAGTTATCCAGGTCGCACTTAAAAAGCTTTAATGTGGTACTCTGCTTTACTTGGAGAGGGAGTCTATTCCACAAAAGGGAGAGTCTCAGGGACACAAATCTGTCCCGCCAACAAGTCCTATTTATGTCACAGACCAGGTTGAGGTCTCACGTGCGGGTTACTACAGTGGAGCTTGACTTGAGGACATGCAGCAGTCCTAACAGGGTGGGGTCTGAGATTGATTTGTATGCCAGACAGAGGTCACCTGTGAGGAGTCTGTAGGAGACTGAGTAGAGGGACAGAGTTTTAGCCTATCTGTGTAGGGTAGATGTTTGAGGCCCTGGATTCTCTGGGTGAGGAATCTCTGTGGCATTGTATTCAATAATCAGTCTTATAAGGGAAAAATACAGGGGTGTTATGACCAACTTGTCCCTGGATGAGATACCCTTACTAATGAGGTGGCCCATGTAGAAAGCTTTCCATACAATGTAGGCAATATGGTGGTCAAAAGTCAGTTTGCTATCTACGGGGGTTCCCAAGTCGACTGATTGCACGCTTAGTGCCTTATTGTCAATGTGATAACTTGTGGGAACATCATTCTTCCCAAAAGGGATGATGATGATGATGATGCATTTCTTTGGCATTCAGTTTGAGGCCATGTTTCTGGCACTAGTCATTTGTTTGGGTGAGACCCTCTTGGAGGTTGTCCACATCAGTAGGGGAATTGATGACAGCACCCAGCTTGTAGTCATCTGCAAACTTGGTCAGCCATAGCCCACTAGATTTGGCCTGCACCTCTTAGAAGTATATCCCAAACAGCAGAGGCCCCAAAACCAATCCCTGGGGTACACCGCTTGTTATGGGTCTACAACTTGAGGTGGCTTCCCCTATTTTGAGTAGGTGGGTTCTATCAATAAGCCAGTTTGCTACCCATCTGGTAACATATGGATTGATGCCTAATTGAGAGAGTTTGTCCATTATACTTGAGTGGGGAATAATATCGAAGGCCTTGGCCAGGTCAAGGTAGGTGGTGTGCACCATCTTACCCTTGTCTATGGCCTTGGTGACTGTCTCAAAGAAGTCAACCAAATTTAAAAGGCATGAAATCCCCTTGACAAAACCAAACTGTGTGGGATCAAGTGTCTGGAGGTTGCCAATGTCCTTGTTAATGAGGTACAGTGTTTATATTATGTGATCGAACAGTGAAATGCTCGAACACATAATAATCGACCCCAGAATGTAGACATGCCATAATGTCAAATGGCAAAAAGAAAAACATAAAAACACCAAAACAAACCATAAAAATGCTGTAAGCAGGAGGTCAAGCCCCCCCCCACCCCCCACTACTTAAATATACCAACGCCGAGATCACACTACAGTGCAGACAATGTAAAACTTCCATGTCCGCACTGTACAGAGATCTCCATTGCACCATTTGACATTCCGACAGTTCGACATTTAGGGGTCGATTATCACATGTTCAAACATTTCACTGTTCGATCACATAATATAGACCTGAGGTCCATGATAACCTGTTCCATGGCCTTGCAGATCAGGGTAAGTAGGCTGATGGGCCTATAATTTCCTGGATCAGTGTACACTCCACCTTTGTGCAAAGGGATGACAGTAGATGTCCTCTACTTGGCTGGGATGAAGCCGGTACTCAGGCTTTTGTTGAATAGGTTGCTTAATGGTGCTGTAAGTTCCTGCCTGAGTTCATGTAGGATACAGCCTTGGATGTTATTGGGTCACATGGAGGCTGTATTTTTTGCCTTTGAGAGGCCAATGATGACTTGCTCCCTTGAGATAAGGAGGGGAACAGGTACTGGGGATGTCCTGTTTTACCGATGGAGGGGATAGAGGAGGGAAGTTTTCAATGAACCTGTCTGCCAGCAGGTTGGCTATATCTACAGGGTTTGTGTATGTGGTGTCCTTGACCACTAGTTCTGAACAGATCTGGGTGCTTCCCTTGAGACTGCAGACATGTGTGAAGAAAGCCTTATGATTTTCTTTAGTGGATGTGGTCAGTTTGGACTCGAAGTTTGCTTTGGAGGATTTCACTAGTGCTCTTATTTGCTTGTTCAGGCTAAGGAGAGATTGCTTCCAATTATACAACTGCTTCTTCTTGGTCCTGGACAGCAATTTTTTCCTTTTATTATTGAGTTTATTTATTGTAGATGTCCACCAGACAGGTTTACTCTTCCTTGATGAGGATGATTTCATCCTGTCTGGTATTCCTGATTCCATACAGATATATAAATGCTCATATAGTACTTTGGTGTACGTTTGGACATATGTGCCAGTTTCTAAGGAGGGGAGGGGGCTTTAGAGCTGTTTATACCTTCTCTCAGGAGGTTGTAATCAGCTTTGGAGAAGTTTTCTTGTTTGACCCTAGCTGGGGGGGGGGAGGGGGTTGGGGGAGATGGTGACTTCAAATACTGGTCAACATACTCTAAAACCTTGTATCAGGTCTGTAAGGCAATATACTCAAGGATTAACAATTCACAGCAGCACGTGGAAGCATAGAAAATAAGCTTTCAAAGGGGAGTAGTTATACTAATTGCTAGAGGAGCTGCAATAAGGATAGGAGAGGGAAAACAGATAACAATGGTAGATTTTTAGTAGTAAGAAGCTACTGACAAGGAAGGAGGATTATGCTGGCACGTTTATATATTCCTCCTAAAATTACTAATATGAAGCTTAAGAAAAAAAATGGACGAAACAATTAGCTTCCAGTAAGGAATATTACTTATAGGTGGGGATAGGAATTTGATTTGCAACAGTGAGGATGTGTCCGGAGAAGCTAGAAGGGAAAATATAAAAAAGGAAAAAAGTTTTTGGAAAAAATGTTTATGATATGGACGACATATTCAGTAGTAGGAACAAGAAGAGGGTTTGCATATTATTCCCCAAAATATAATAACTGGGCTAGACTAGGTAATTTTTTTTTCACAGGGACATATGCATTTGATTGAAAGCTTTGACACACATCCAATAACTATTTAAGATCATGTGCAAATAACAACTAGGATAAAATTTCAAGGAAATGCAATAAAAATGAGACACTGGTGCTTCTCCACCTACCTGTTAAAAAGAAAGGAGTTTAAGGAATGAATAGTGGAAATTACTCAAGAGTTATTAGGGAATATGGAAATTTCTTCAGACTTTATAGCCAGTGAGTGGAAAAAATGAAAGTGGAAATTACACAAAAAGAGATATGGTTAAGAAGTAACATGAATTATTTAGATGGGATAACAAAGATTAAAGTACTGCAGAATAAGGGGAATCTCCCAGAAGAAGAAGAGGCTCAATTTTAGAGTGCCTAAGAGAAAAAAAGAGAGTATCTGTGTAATATACATATATTTAGAAAGATTGCTGTTCAGCAACTGTTTTGTGATAATAACTTCAAGCACAAAAACTTTTACCACAATGACTCAGGCAACAGAAAGTGAAAAGGATTGTTGCCAAACTTACGCAACCTACAACAAGAAAGCTAACCACAGATCCTGTAGACGTATTAGTGATATTTTGGAAATTTTATGAAATTTTATAAAAGTGTGTGTAAAGCAGAGAAATGTGGAAGTCAAGAAAGAGCACAGATGGAAATATTTATGGAAGACTAAAGTATGCCAAGGTTAGAGGAGGCTCAATAATTAAGAGTTAAGACAGAAGGAAATGAGATAAAAATAATGATGTACAATAAGCATGCAGGGAAGTCTGCAGGCATAGATGCTATTCCTATGGAAGTTTGGAATCTAGAAAGGAAGAATGTGATAAAGATCCAAAATGTTTTGTATAGCAGTATTTTAAAAAAATGAGGAAGCACAACATTCTATAAGAAAACTGTGGGTGCTATAATACTTAAAGATGGCAAAGACCCATCAGACCCAGCTTCATATAGGCCCATTTCATTTTAAACCATGATTATAAAGTGTTTATTTCTATATTAGTTAATAGAATGGCAAAGGTGTTGACAACATTTTTAGATATGAATCAATGTACTTTTGTAGAGGGAAAGCATTTGACAATATTAATAGAGCAATGATGATCTGGGGGGCAGCAGAGTATAAGAAAATACCACTGTTGGTGGTGGGTCTTGATGCAAAGAAGGCATTTGATAGACTAAACTGGAATTTTGTGAGTATGGCATTGGAAGTTTCTCCCTGATACAATAATATTAACTAAGAAGATATATGAGAGATCTGAGGCAAAAATTAAAGTGGGAGAGTTATTTTCTGACAAGTTGTGTCTGAACAGAGGAACCAGGCAGGGGTGTCCTCTTTCCCTTTTGTTATTTGTTTTATATTTAGAGCCATTGGAAAAAAAAATAAGAGACACAGAAATCTGAGAATGTAATTGGTATGACAATCAAGAAAAGTTGGCTTTATTTGTAGACAATATTATTTTGTACCTGATAAAACCCAAAAAGGATATCCCGGTGTTGTGGAATATATTGAGACAGTTTCAAATCTTTTTAAAATATAAAATTAGTGAAGATAAAAAAAGGCTATAGCTGTAAACTATATAATCACATATGAACTGGTCCCACAACACTCATATTTTTGGGGACAAGATAAAATGAAGTATTTAAGAGTATGGATTAAATGGGATTCTGGTATGGCAGTTAAGAATATGTGGGAACAGACTAAACAAAATATAATACAAATACTGAGAAACTGGAAGCTCTTGTTTATGAATATGGATAAAAAGAAACAAGCAGTGAAAATGTATTTAGCCCACTTAGTTTTATATATAGATCAGGCATACTTTTATCAACCAGAGAAGTTGCGGACAGTAATTAATAAAGAGTTATAAGATTTTATCTGGCAGAGGAAAATGGCAAATCTAAAGTGGGATAAACTGACCTTTCCAACAGAACAAGGTAGACTAGGATTACTTGCTTTGAAGGGATATTTTACAGCTACACAGTTAAGACTCATATGTATAAGACAAGCAGAAAGCTATAATTTAAAGTGGAAAGGGATGATGATGAAGCAGGAGGGAAAAATTCAAGAAATAAGGAGAGAGTGGAATTTGATGCAGATCCATAAGGAGAATAACAACAGCCAAACAGAATATTATCAAAAAAACTGATAGGCCAACGAAAAGTCATAAAGATGACAGAATGGAATATTGAGCATAAGAAAGAAATTAAGTATTGTTACTATTATGTAAAAAGCCCATAATTTCCAGATACAAGATATACAAAAAGACTGAGTGAAATTAGAGGAAAGAAAATACTTCCACAAGAAAAAACTGTCAGAAGCCTCAAATAAAAAAATCAGTGTTCATTAATACAGCAGATTTGTGAAAAATATTATATAGACCAAGAAACTTTGATCTGTTTGGAAAAGGAAGCATCTGAGGAAGTGCTAAAATATAAACAACAAAACCTAGAGATTTTTGAAAAGTATAAAAAAGAAATATGGACATGGGAAAGAAGGAGAGATGTGATATGGTGCAATATTTATGCAAAGTCAAAAGCCAAATTAATCAATACAAAAAAGGCAGCCCCAAAGATATTCAAAAAGAAATACAGACAAAGGCATCCAGATATGGAAAATTTCACACAAAAAAAGAAGAATATCACAAAGAGGGAATGTAGAAAAGAAGATTATTAAAGTAGAAAGTAAAAAAACAGAAGCTGAAGTTAAGGAATGCCTGTGAAGTGAAAGGTTTGTGTGGAATGTCAAACACAGGTTACATCACAGCATGATGGAATGAGTCCCCAAAGTAAGAAGAAACAGGAAGATAAGGTGACATCTGAAGAAGAAATATGGACATGGGAAAGAAAAATAAATTTAATATGGTATAATATTTATGCAAATGAGAAAGCAAAATTCATCAATGCAAAAAGAGCAGCACCAGAGATATTTGAAGAGAAATACAGGCAAAGGAATCTAGACATGGAAAACTTTACAATACAAAAAAAATAAGAAGACAAAGAGGCAAAGCAGAAAATAAGATTAGTAATGGAGAAGTTAAAGAAATAGAAACTGAAGTTAAGGAGTACCTGTGAAGTGAAGGATTCAGTGTAGAAAATCCAACTCATAAAGCACTACAGCAGGATAGAGTAATAGATATCCAAATTAAGGAGAAACCAGTGGAACAGGAAGCAACTGGACAATTGCCATATGGAGATATTTTGGAGCCTTACACAGGAAACCATTATACATGTTCATTTGAAGCTGAACAGCAAGGGAAGGAACAGGAAATTGTGACAACTCTGACACAGTCAATGTTGAGGAGTGATAGGCCAGTGAGTCCCCATATGACAGAGCAATGGATGACACAGGATGAAATTGAAGAGAATGTACCACAGGAATATGCTATAGAACTGTCTATAGAATGCCCACAGGAAATGGACAATGAAGAGTGTGCCCTTAGTTTAGAAGAAAATGATCTAAGAGAAGAGTTGCTTGATTTAATAGACACAGATAGATTAAAATCAATGAAAGAAATAGACTGCACAAGGTCAATAAAACCCCAAATGTCAGAAGTTTGATAAAACAAATAAACAGTAATTAGGACTGTCCATAGAAATCCATGTGATATAACAAAAGCAAAATGATATATTACTGTGCAGCTAAATTAATAACAGATAAAATTCTACCACAAGAACACAGGGTAGTGAGGGAAAGGAAGGAGAGAAATCGAATACCGTCATGGAAGTATTGATTAGAGAAAACTATAAAGCAATTTAGACAGGAAGTGTCACTGCTAGAAGAGTATAGAAGAGGGAACAGATCAACAAAAATACTCAGAAAGATAGATAACAGCAATTTACAGTATTATAACAGATCAGAATCTATCTTTCACTATTGCAAATAATAAACTAAAAATCTCAGCACAGGGAGAAAAACATAAAAGATACACAGATAAATATAAAGGAAAACTACAAAATAAGCAATGTATTGGTGATCCCAAAATGTTCTATACAGAATTGGGAAACAAGGCAAAAGGAATTGAAAGACCACCCAAAAAAGAGGAAATAAATGCATTTTTGGAGAAATATCTATGAAGCTCCTCGGGAACATAACAAAGATGCTAAATGGATCAAAGAAGTAAAAGAAAGAATAAGAAGTTCAAAGGTACAGGATATGAAATGGGATGAGGTAACAGCCAGAGAGACTGAGATAAAGTTAAGAAAAGCCTCCAACTGGAAAATCGCAGGCCCAGATGCAGTACCTAACTTTTGGCTAAAAGTGTTAACATCTTTGTACAAAGATTTAGCCATGAGTACGAATTATTTATATGCGTACCCTGAACAGACACAAACCTAGTTAACAACAGAAAAAACAATGCTCCTACTTGAGAGTCAACCTGCAAGTTATCCTAAAAATTATAGACCAATAACTTGCCTTCCAAAGAAGTATAAACTATACACCAGAATTAATTCCAACAGAGTTTATAGTCATTTAGAAGAAAATTCAATAATGGCAGTAGAACAAAAGGGTAATAAAAGAAAGTCATATGGAACAAAGGATCATCTGTTGCTAAATAAAGTCCTAATAGAGAACTGTAAAAAGGGGAAGAATCTAAGTATGGCATGGATTGACTACAAAAAGCATTTGAGAGTATCCCACATTCATGGATAAAAGAGTACTTAAAATGTATAAGACATTACCTACACTGATCAACTACATTGCAGCGACCACAACACAGTGGCAAAGCACTTTGCAATTAAGCTATGATAAAGGACAAATTATTATTCCAGGGATAAAAATTCAAAGGGGATATTCCAGGGTCACTCCATGTTACCACTGCTATTCTGTCTTGCCCTTAACTATTTAAGATGCCTACTTAACAGATTAGTAATCCATGGCTATAATTTGGCTCCTAGAAAACAACAACGTGTAAAGACCTTGCATCTTCTCTTTTTCGATAATTTAAAACTGTATAGCTCAACAGATGATGAACTGAAAGCACAACTACAAGTAGTCAAAACTTTTTCAGATGATATAAGATGTTATTGATAAATGTGCAAAAGCAACCTTTAAGGCAGAAATACTGCAGCACCAAGAAAACATCAGTTTGGGACATGAATGTGATATAAAAGAACTTGAGCAAGAGGGAGTGTATAAATATTTGGAAATTGATGAAGGATCAACAATAAAACATGAACAAATGTGAATAAAACTTAGTAAGGAATATTTAGTAGACTTAAATTAATCCTGAAAACAGAGTTGACATCTAGGAACAAAATTCAAGCTATAAGCCAATTTGCTCTTCCTGTCCAAACTTGCAGTTTTGGAGTGATTGACTGCCCCCAAAATGTGTTGGATAGATTAGAAAGGAAAATAAGGAGGATGCTTCATGCTCACCAAATGACAGAAAAATTCAGTGTATACCAAGATTATATGTCCCCCATTCCAGAGGAGGTATGGGCCTCCTTGAAATTGATTACATGTGTAGATCTGCAACTGTGGAACTGCACACACATCTGATGACCTCACAAGACCCAAACATAGTGAAAGTTTTGAAACATGAGGAGAATAAATCTAAGATTACTTCACTGCTTTGTCTAGCAGAAGCATATCAGTGTCAAGCAGGAATGGAAATGAAACCAGAAGTAGATAAAAAATCAGGCAGCAACTGAATGTGCTAAAAAACAAAAAGAAAGAATACAAGGTGAAGGATAAGATGAGAAGGCAAGAAATGTGGAAAATGTATAAATATAGTTTCAAGTATAGAAAACTTCTGGAAGAACCTCATGCTGATCAGGATTGAATGCAGGAATGGTTAAGGAGAGGCAAATTCAAACCAAAAGATGAAAGGTTAATGTTGCCAGCCCAAGATAGTGAGCTGCATACATATTGGTTTACAAAGTCCATTGAACAAGTGGGAGAAACAGACAAATGTAGGTTTTGTAAAACAGAATTGGAAACAGCTGCACACCTCATTGCTGTTTGTGACATACTAATGGCAGAAGGGCTGTATACTGAAAGGCATAATAAAGTAGCAAGAGTGTTGCATTGGGGATTGTGCAAACATTATGGTATTGAAGTGGCTGAAAAATACTGGAAACATGAGCCACAAAGCATCATAGAAAATGATGAAGTTTATATCACATGGGATCACCCATTACAAATAGTTCAAAAGATAGATGCAAGAAAATCATATAAAGTGGTCCATGAAAAGAAGATGAAAGTAGCATTGATCACTGAAATTGCTATACCCATTGACTACAGTGTCTTGCATACAGAGAGAGAGAGAGAGTCAAAGTCATAAAGTATCAGGATTTGCAGCCAGAAATGAGAGCAATGTGGAAGAAATATACCCAGACAGTTCCAATAGTAGTAGGAGCAACGGGTCTTATAAAAAAGAATCTAGAATTGTATTTAGATATGTTAACAATATATGTAACTCCATACGAATTGAAAAAGGAGTCATTACTGGGCACACTGCATGTGCTGCAAAGAGCACTTCTGGCTGACATCAAAGATTGAAACAATACTAATTTCATGAACTTTAATTGTTCTTTGACTTAGGAATGGGGTCCATTACTGTCATGTTATTAGAAACTCAAAATATTTGGAGAAATTAAAAAATATATATTATACTCAAAAAGTAGCAGAAGGTACTCTGGGATCTAAGCCAACATGAGAACAGAGAAAGGAGATTTTGCCGATAGAAATAACTGGAATTAGTGGTAGAGAGAATAGACAAGAAAGGGTTGCAATTTACTGGAGAAAACTAGCAAAGGAACCAATGTATTGGGAGCAAATAACTGGGCAGGGAAAGGTAATAGAATGGGAAAAACCAAGAAGACGTTTGTTCTACAGGCTAAAGACTTCCTTCCCTAGCAGGGGTTGCTATGGGCAAAGAGAAAGGGATAGAGGAATCCTTAGTGAAAGACCTACTCTGATAGTGTTTCTAGTTGAATCTAGAGTGGAAGGTAAGGTAAAAAAGGGATAATTAGTAGGGTATATAAAATACTGCATGATAACTATAGGAATCAATCAGAAGAGGTTAGAAAATATTGGGAGGAGAGATTGCATAAGCAATTGAAAAGGAAACAGTAGGATGCCATGTGCATCCTTCCATCCATCTTTCCATCATCCATCCATACCCCCTTTTTCCCATTTTTCCACATGGGGTCAGGATGTCAGTTTAACAGTGACTAATCATCTAGAGCATGTGCATTTCTCCCAGATAAGCAAAAAAGTTTAGAAGATTTAGGATTTTTGCCTGGACATTTTTCCAGTGTATTTTTATACCCTAAGCAGACTCCAAAGAATTTTTCCTCAGGTAGATGCCAAATATTGGAGGTATGATGGAGTAGAAGCAGGTAACTGGGAATATATTTTTAGAGAATGCTATGAGTTGGCAGACTTTAAAAAAATCATACTGAGTTCTGTGTCAGGAATACTGGGTGTGCAAATGAGTATAACTAAGGAATTATGTTGTTGAGCAGGGATACAGGATCCATACTGTCCAGATGTTGTAAGGCCTTGTTAAGTTTAATTCTGGTGGCTACCAAAAAAAAAAAAAAAAAAGTACCAGAAAAAGGAAATAAAAATCTTTACCTACTGTATTTGAAGTACTGAATACTGCACTGTAACAGAGATAAAAGAACTAGAAGTAGGATCTTTAAAAAAGGGTAGGAGCAAATTACATATAAAATGGAAATAGAGAGAATAATACATGCAGAATAATGTTCTGGAGGAGGATCAAGTCTTAAGGGAACGCAGGAATTGATCAATTTATGTAATGTTGAATTGATGATAAATATACAAAAGAATATACGTGATGTATAATGTTTGCAAATGGGACTATGATAATATAGTTTGTTTTCTTTTATATAAATGTATGTTTGTTTGTGTATTACATAATAATTCAATAAAGGTGTTAAACATAAAAAAAAACTTACAACAGATGTTTCCACAATAAGCTTTTACTACAAACTGAAAGCCCAGATCCGGTTTCACTAGTCACACCAGATAATGTCTAACCTTTAAGAGACAGTACACACATATCTATTAAGCAACATCTAACTTTTACTAAGGAAGCAAATGCCTTCTGTGTTTACAAAATATTTACTAGTATACATTTAATCTAGATTTGAATTATATACCTTATGACCATAATTACTGAGTCGTGTATTTCGTCCATGACAAAAATGCATTGAACATTCTTATGAATTATATACAATTCTGAAATCTGAATTGTTTTAATAGTCTATAAAAATATATAATAGTTGTTGTCTCTAGGAAAACTAAACTGATATTTTGTCTTACTTGCTCATTCTAGCAGCTTTACTATGAAAGCATTGAGGGGAGATGACTCATAAGCTTCAGGTAACTCTCAGGATAGGTTCCTCTAGCTGAAATCACTAGTTCATGTGAAACCTTCACTACAATGTTTGGGACATCCACATTGTAAACATTTGATGAGTACTGTGGAATCCACTCCAGTGACATCATTCTTTTATCTCTATAATTGTGAAAGTATCTCCTTTGGCAACAAATGATCTACGCCGGGCATGTTGAACAACTACTGCTGTTTCTGACTCTGACTAATGTCAGAAATGTTGATCCAGAATCACTCTTACCATCTCTTCTTCCTTCTAAACAGAATGATCGTCAGCTGTCTTATTATTTTGTTTTAGGTGCTTTCTCTGCAGTAGTCCCAGTACTTGCTGGCTGATCTCTAGTAATAGCAAGAAAAAATATACAGGAAATTTGTTCTAAGCTTTCCTACCATCAACAGCTGTATTTGTCAGATAGATTGTAAGGCTGCATTTCTATATTCTTTTAATAGTCTGTTTGATCATGGTAATCAAATAGTTTTGAAGGTTTTGGCCTATATAGATCATGTCTGTCTTAAAAAAAAAGCACTTGGACATTTGCTTGTGGGTATACGACACTGGAACTAACATGATTAAATTCCCATTCTTGGGGGAAAAATAAAGCAAGTAGATTGTATACCATAGTTCTATACTAATTGCTATGATACACTATGCAAAGCAAATACTGCTTTCAATACAGTGATCACTGAATGTACCGTAGAATGTACCGTAGTGATATTTTTGTTTATTTTATTTTAGTTACAGTCTGAACTTGAAGTTTGAGTTGATTTCTATTAGGTATATAAAGAAAGCTTGCCAATATGAAGATGCAATAACAGAGAAGGCATGTTATGTGCAACATTAAGTTGAAGCACTTCTGTATGTTTGGAAAAGTAGACAATGTAAGCAAGGAGTTGTGAATACTATATCTGAATTAAATACCACCCTGATTCCACCAATAGATGTGAAAAAAATTCATGTGCACATAATTCCTCATTTTGGTTTTAACTTCTAAACAAGCCACACAGTCTGCAGTCTTTTTCCATCTGTTTGACTTCAATTGACAAATTAAGCTAGTACATCATGTCTAGTCCTTTCCTTACATATTAATACATCTACATGAGATTGTTCTATTCCAGTATTATCTGATTTTGCAGTTGTGTATGTAATTATTTTGTCTGCCTTGAACATATGTTCTTAGATGCATAACTGCTCATCTCTGAATGGAAAACAGAGGTTAATAAATGGATACACATTTTACAATATCTGAATATTATGCTGGCAACCTATAGAATTTTCTTCTCTAGGTCATCTCTGTTAGCAGCTATTAAATTCTGTTACATTTTGCCAGTCACTTATATTTCTGTCACCAAACAGAACTTACATATATTCCTAAAGCAACTTCACTTTATATTCTCTGATGCAAGCTGTATTAAAAGCATCACCAATGTTCATAGCCTTTCTTGGCATGCTTGGTTATATTTTTGTATTTCTGTAATGTCAGCAGCATTGCTGGTAGTCACACATGTAACATATGTAAAGATTTATTAAGGCCTGTAATAATATTCTTTCATAGCCATAGCCACATATCTTTTCACAACCAATCACTATTGCAAGGAATTCGTCTTTTCAGCCTGAGCATGATGAGTCTGTGTATGTGCTCATGCAGTGGATGTATGAGCAACTGGTCTAACTTCCTGTTCCTAACCCTTCCAGACTGGCATAAGCACATAGGATAGTATGTAGTTTTACATCTTAGCATTGCAATGCCTGTGCAGTGGTTACCAACCACTTCAGTTAATCAAAACTTTGCTATTGCTCTGATGACTAACTTCATACTGTACCATGAACTAGTACTTTTCTCAGTGATGCTGGTATTTCTCATGCATCTGGAATGAGCTGTGCAGATAACATTACATTCTCAGGATCTGCATTAAATAACATTTATCTGTACATGTGAAGATAGGTGAAGGCTGCCAGCCTAGCCAGATAGAATTTTATAGCTAATTCTGTCATTTGTAAATATTAATGTAAGCCACAGGCTTGTTCTCTTAAATGTGAAAAGACTGCATTGGATATTGAACAGCAAAAATGTAACAACAGTGCACTCTGTTTATTTATGATTGTCTTTGATGTCAAAATTTGGAGCTGATATGTCTGGATGAAGGAATTCTGCCTATTGTTTTGAGGCCAGAGTTAATGGCTAGAATTTGCATGTATAATTTCTTTTCTTGCTCTGGTTCCTGACCAGCTGCAAGATCAATGGGGCCATTAACCTCCAAGATCTGTTAGCCTGTGAACCAGAAAGAAATGATGTAATATGAAAGGAATCAGTGGTAATGTGTTATCAATTTATGGACAGAGAGAATCAGAGCATTAGAGCATTTGTCTTGAGAACATCCAGCTCACCACTCTACCTGTGTCTAGATGTAAGTAGGATTTTAGAACTGTGTTTTCCCTTAGAAATAGCTAGGAATTAGGAAGGTTAGACTAAGTGTTTTTCTGTGATGTCAGAACTTTTCTACTGAATTATTTTAAGTATTTCTCTGTGATCTCTGAATTCTTGACTAGCACTGGGTAGTAGGAAGTATTGTATTGTGTTTTTATTATTTATTATTAAATATTTTTAAACCTTTCAACTGTGACTGTTTTATGTAGAGTTAATTTAATGTCTAGAGTACATTGCATGTATATAGTGATAATGTACCAAATCACTCTAATAAGCCTTGACTGTTCAGTCACACTTACCATTTGGATAATAATATTGCACAGTAATAATTGGACACCCTTTCAGAATGGCCTTTGAATAGCTGATATTAGTGGGTGATGGCAGCTGGTACTATGTTTTAGATTAGGCAGAAAAGGGGCACAGCTGGAGAACCTGTGCCGGCCTTCCTGGGAGTGTCTGTGTGGTTGTATAAACTCTTATCTCATACTGTGTGTCTGTCAGCTACTTGGGCAGGGACACAAAGCACTGGTTGGACAGAGAGGGTGCTAGAGGTTTTATCTTGCCCACTAAGCCAAGATCTGGACCCTATAGCTGTGCCAGTGGGGACTCTTACTGGGAACCTGGAGAGAAAGGGAGAAACCAGACCCAGAGTGATTGTGACCTCTGTGAGCTCTTAAGGGAAATTGTACTTTACTGTGTGTGTATTTATTATCCTTTCCCTATATGGATGCCTCCTACTGGTGTTAGTGGTGAGGATTGAGGCTCCTTGATTGCTGGGCCAGTGCACAGGCGTCAGAGTACATTTCACAGCTGCATGTACTTTATCAGAATATTTTTGTACACCATTCCCAACTGGTAAGTTACCCATGCATTTTAAAGATGTGACACTGATATGATACTTGGCCTTACTGAGCTTCAAACACTTTTACCTAGCAGATTGATCAGTTAATTGTCATGTACCTGCCTTTTGTCACCAGTGGTAAGAATATTACTCATAATACTTAATAGCATCTTCTAGTCCCAAGTCATATTTCCTGTGACACACTGGGAACACATCTCATGCTCACAAAATACCAAACCTTAGTTTAAAAATCCATAACTCCCCAAACACATATTGAACATACAAAGTTAAAATTTTACTTCATCTTGTTTGATTTGATACATCCAATATTTGCATCAATGCAGAGAAAATGTTGGCACTGGGCAAGGTAATAATTACTTTTTCAATAATCTGCAAAGGGTAGTCTTCCAACTCAATCTGTTTGTTAAGGAACTGTAGAGCATTACAAGTTCTGACCTTATCCTGTTTGATCACAGCATTAATGACCAATTGCTTAGGCTATTTCTATTTATTATACTTTGTGACTCAATACACATTTATTCCATATTCTTTTGACTTTAGGTACAACTGCTATTAAAGCGAAGTATAAACACAAGAACTACTTCTGGTGACAGGATTATATGATATTCTTCCTGCTGGCATACCAAACCTTCAGACAGATTTGTATATCTTTATAGAGTGCCACTGTTATTCCTTGCCATTGACTTGTCATTCTCCGTTTTATGTCTCTTTATATTAATGAAGCATTGATAACAGGCACATTTTTCCAGCATTCTCTGGCTATAGTTGTTGCATAGTAAAATACTGCATGCACACTCAGTTATTTGAGTTTTTCCTTCTGATTCACAAAATTGGACTGTTCAAACATTCATGTGGCTTGCATCTTTGAATATTCTAGCTTCCCTCTCATTCATTCTCATATCATTACATCAAAGAGTCTAGCTGCATATCCACAGCATCAACATGCTCTGCACTTTGCAGACATACTCCATTTTTGTCACTCAGACTTGCAAAATTGACTTCATTTATCATCTGGACAGGTTGAGCTCTCTTTATCGCGCCTGTGTTAAAAAGGCACCTCTGCCCACACATCGGGCTGCTTTAGTACTGTTTACAATGTGTCATCCTAAAACAGTAACTCTTATGCTTTAGTTTTGTTGACACAACTGTACCAGACTTATCACAATGGCATGAGCTTTTGCACAAAACAAGGAAGTAGCTCACATGCAGATTTACTCAGCTTGCAATTTAGACATAACATGGTATAGATAATCTTAATGATTACTTTACATTATGCGCATGTGCCCTGTATTAACTCACTATTTTGCCATTTATCCATAGAGTTGCTAACCAAAATTCATTTTGTCTATCATTCTCAGCTTCACTGCCTTTTCCACTGCCACAATTGCCTTATTTTTGTGATTAGCATTAACAATACTCATTAAATGAGGGAAAGATGATAGAATGGAAAGATGCCAAGAATTTATTTGGACTGCAGGTTAGAGATTGCCTTCCCTATCAGGGACTGATATCAGAGTACAGGCAAAGAGAAATAAATAAGGGGGTCTTAAATGAAATACCAACACTGGTAGAGTTTTTAATAGAATCTAGAATGAAAGCTGCCATTAAAAAAGGAATAATTAGTAGATCACATAAAATATTGCATGACAATGATAAGAATCCATCATAGGAGGTTAGAAAGGATTGGGAAGTCAGATTGGATAAGCAATTCACGAGGAAACAATGGGAGGATATATGTATATCTCCCAAATATGCAACAAAATCTAAAAGATTTAGCATTTTTACCTGGAAATGTTTACATATATATTTTTATACCTCATGTAGACTGCAGAGAATTTTTCCTCAGGCAGACAATAAATGTTGGAGGTATGAAGGGGAAGAAATAGGTAATTGGGGACATATTTTCTGGGAGTGTGGTGAGTTGGTGGACTTTATGGATTCCCTGCACTGTCAGAGATGCTGAGTGGGCATATTGGTCTGATGAGGGAGATAGTTTTTCTGAGCTATGATACAGAATGGGAAGTGCTTAGACATGGTAAGGCTTTGCAGTGTCTAATAATGGTGGCTGCCAAAAAAGTAATCACTAGCAAATGGAAAGCAAAATCTAAACCAACTATATTAGAAGTAGTGAATATAGTAACAGAGATAAAACAACTGGAACTGAGATCTTTAGAAAAGGGTAGGAGCAAACTACATAGGAAAAATGGGAATTCTGGGAACAATAAATACAAGGGAGAAATGAGGTTTAAAAGGCAGCAGGAATTAAATGAACTATGTAATATTTGAGTGAAAAAGATTGGGTAGATTATAAGAGATGTATAATGTTTGCAACTGCGTCAGTATGGTTTGTGATGTAAAATGCTTTTAACTAGGATTGTGTTGGTGTGGTTTGTTTTCATTTATATAAATGTATGATTGCCTATATGGTAAGTGACGGTTTAATAAAGATGTTTCTTGTTAAAAAAGTCAGGAATTGAATAATTTATGTAATATGGCTTAAGTTATATGATATATAGCAATATATGTGAAGTATAATGCTTATTATGTTAATATAATTTGATTACTTTTATATACATGTAAATCTGCCTATGTCACAAGTGATAATTCAATAAAGGTGTTTGAAAAAAAAACAATATTCATTAAATGCACTTCAGCTGTATACCTACAAAATTCAAGTTTATACTATTCATTTAACTCTACATGATTATTATTCTGCTGTTGTGCATTTTTGAATTTCAGACAAAAATTAGCAAAATGACTGTGACTTCACTTACAGATGTGATTTTTATCTCTGTGTTGTGCATTTTCGTAACTGTATCTACACCATCTAAGTAGAGTGAGGTTTCTAGGTACAATCTAGTTTGCTACATAGTTTCTTGTATGTTTATGTTTAATTTTATGATTTCTGTTGTTTCCAAACTTCGTTTACTTTATTTTCACACACACCTGAAGATTTGCACACCTTCATCTCTTTTGACATTTCATTCATATTCCACAAGTTGATGCAGGTTTCCATTGTTAAGTTAACCTCTTATAGTATCTTGTCCCTTAAGTTATCTTTTCTGATGCCTTAATGCCTTCCTTAGTTATGACATGGAAGATATTACACATTAGAAATATTCTGGTTTGCTTCCAAAGCCAATTACGAGACAAAGCTCAAAACATTGAATCCAGAATTTACATGTCTTCTGAGTGGTTTCCTTGCAACTTGCAATATATTGGTATTTAGGAAATCATCACCTTGAGGAGAAAAACTGAAGTATTTCATGAAAAATTATCTGTTTTCCAAATGAACTGCAAAATAAATGACTTTTTTCTACAATAGTTAAAATGACTGCATGGTTTACAGCAACTATTTTGAAGTATTTGTGGTTACACACACACACACACACACACACACACACACACACACACACACACACACACACACATACACAAAAGAGCAATGGATGGAATATTTATTTATATATGTATTTATGTTTGTATGTATTTAATTATGTATGTTTTAACCAGTGTAGAGTGCTGATGCAAGTAGACCATTTGCCGACACTGCCTGGAAAAATAATTAAAAAAACATTAAGTAGTAATTACACAGTGATGAATGCTAGCTTTAAAGAGTGAATAAGACTGAGATGCAAACAGGAAATATGTGGGCACTAAAATCCAAATGCAATTCAGTTATATATTTGGCCTAGTCTCTGAGGAGCAAACAGTACCAAAACATCAGCTACAGAACATCAAGACCAGCTCAAAGCCAAAAAAGTAATATCCACATAAAAATGTCTTTAATTCTAATACCATGTCAAATATGCAGAAGTAAATGCTTAAGGGATACCAGTTGAAATGATCACATGGATATAGTCAATTCACAAGCACACAAGAGGTACTTTGAGCAAAACCTTTTACCCATCCTAGATTAAATGACCCACAACATAGACTACTTCTAGCCTTATAGAGATAGTACTCACATACTTGCTATGTAATAGCTAGCATACACTTTACAAAACCACTTTGAACCACTTTCAGAAAGCTTTAACTAGATTG
This sequence comes from Protopterus annectens, assembly GCF_019279795.1. Taxonomy (NCBI): domain Eukaryota; kingdom Metazoa; phylum Chordata; order Ceratodontiformes; family Protopteridae; genus Protopterus; species Protopterus annectens. The sequence continues at coordinate 256,867,530 of NC_056738.1, forward strand.
TTGCAGGCAAATAAGTACCAGATTCCTGAAAAATCTAATGCAAACCAACATGGCTTCCCTGCTAGGAAGAATTGTCAGTCAAATGTCAGCAGGTCTTTATATCAGAGATGGATGAGGGAGTGCTGATGGGTGTGATCGAAATGGACAGCTATAAGGATTGCAGCTCATTAACACATTGAAGACTACTCAGTAATCTGAAAAGACCAGAACTAGGGCAGACATATATAAACCTAACAGGCGTGGCTACAGGGAAAAACTCAGAGAATGTTGCTAGACAGAGGCTGACAGGGGTGGGAGAAGTGACCAGTAATGTGCTTCAAATGTCAGTCATGTGTTCTTCACTATGCATCAGACTGGGGTCTGATAAGTTAGACAAGTGACTAACAAATATTAACCTATTTGTAGATCTATTTGTAAGTCACACAATATTAAGACCGCAGTCCAGGATGGGAGTTGGCATAGTGGTTAATGCATTTATCTCATAAACACGGGGTACAAGGCTTGATTCTTACCTCTGGATGGAGAAGGTTGACTAGGTTTAAAATGGCCTAAAATAGAGATAGCCTGGTATTACCTGATGATTGAAAAGTTAAAAGGGGTCTCTAAATCCTCTACAGGTTAATCTAGAGAACACAAGTGAGGTTCAAGACAATTAAGTACAACATTTTTTATTTTAGATATAAAAAGCCAAAAGCTGTTTATATATGAATGTAAATTCCAAAAGAACACCAACTAAACGGTACATTCTAACCCAACCAAATTGTATGCTTTAAATATATAAGTTAGGAGATGGTAAACTAATAGAAATGGTGACTAAAGAAGGCCTAGGAGACATCATCACAACCATTATGGTCCATCACCAGCAAGTAAGGAGTACATCAAGGATGGCCAACAAAGTGTTAGACTACTAAGGTATAGTGTAGTTTGTACTTGCATCATATTGGTCTCTTTTTTGTGTTGGATAAATCCAAATTCAGCAATTTCGGGCATTATAGATAAGCTCACCAGCTTAAATATAAACCCCTATGTCACTAGATGGATTGCAAACTGGCTTAAGGACAGAACCCACATGGTTAGAATTGCTGGAGCCATGTCAGATTCCAAACCAGTTACAAGTGGTGTCCCACAAGGCTCAGTCCTGGGACCTCTCTTGTTCGGTATATATTTCTCGGAGGTACAGGCCAACACGGAAGGACTGTGGCTGACCAAGTTCGCAGATGACTGCAAACTGGGCACCATAATCGACTCTCCAGCCGACACAAGCATCCTCCAAAAGGGCCTCATAGAAACAGACAACTGGTGCCAGATCCATGGCCTCAAGCTAAATGCCAAAAAGTGTATAGTTATCCCCTTTGGCAAAAACAAAGTGCCCACAAATTACCACATAGGTGGTAATCCATTAAGTACAGAAGAAGTAATTAGGGATCTGGGGACCCAAGTTGATAGCAATCTCTCATTTGACAACCATGTGGCCAAAGTGGTTAGAAAAACATTTTATATAGCCCACCTAATCATGAAGGAATTCACATCTAGATCAGGGGAGGTCATCGTGCTTCTTTACTCATCCCTCATCAGGCCCATAATTGAGTACAATGCCCCTTTTGGGATGTACCTTACCAGACACCTGCAGCAACTGGAAAGACCCCAAAAGTACCTCACTAAGAGGATCAAAAGGCTCAAACAGATGCCATATGCTGCCCGGTTAAAGAAACTCCAGCTCTACTCAGTGGCATACCGCCTGTTCAGAGGCGATCTGTGCCTGACGTATAAAGCCATGTCCAACCCGGAATTAATGGACATGCTGCACCTCGGAAAATCCAAATCCCATCGAGCTACACGCTCGAGAGACTTGAACCTCAGCACTGAAATAAATAGGACATGCTGGAGGGACAGATTCATAACCCAGAGGCCCCCTTCACTCTGGAATAAAATCCCAGTCCAGGTTAGGCAGAGTCCCTCATTGACTCTCTTCAAGAGGAATCTTGATGAGTGGGTGGGAGATCATAGGTTTACCCCGGGTATCACTTCTGTGTCACTGTTAGACAGAGGCACAGTATACTAACCTCGAAAAAGGGCATAACAAAATAAATTTAAAATGGGTGGCGAAAGCCAAACACATTCTGGCTAGGCTTATAAATGCCCTAGGGCAGATAGCCTAGTATGAACCTATGAACCTATAACCTATGAATTATAGTCTTCAAGGATAAAGAGATTATCCTCATAGTCTTTGACATGATTGTGAGACTATATCTAGAACATTCTGTGCAGTTCTGAAGCCATACAAAGGAAAGCATGTGAACTAGAGACTGGTAGAAGTAGGAAAGGTAGTGTGACAGGATATGATTCGGCCTCATCTCATGACACACATCAGCACAAGGATCTGACATTATGGACCATGGAAAAAGTAACAATGAAAAGAGGTGGCACAGTGATGTCATGCTGGGCTTCAGATGCGGTCCAAAAGGTCATTGAGGGAAGGCAGGTAGGAACACAAATGGCATCAGAAATTGCTTAATTTGGATTTATCCAACACAAAAAAAGAGACCAATATGATGCAAGTGCAAACTACACTATACCTTAGTAGTCATTAACTGTAACTCCTCTTCCTCCTCAAAATCGACCAGTTGTGGCTACAGAGACACATCTGTACCTCTGAAATGACTCCTAGATAAAACCATGGGGAAAATCCATGGAGATCACCTCAGGGTATCAAAAAGAATTGGTAACTGATATTATCATATGCCTTATCACCTTGTTCCAACTGAGTATTTTGGCTGAATACATTATAAATATGGAAGAGACAGACCCTGATTCTTAGTTTAACATATTAGTTAAAACTATGGTATATTTGGGGATGTTAGTCATTGTGCTTCCATAACTGACAGGACAGCAAGTCCTATTAATGCTAACAGTGTCAAGCCATGCAGAAGCAGGCAGGCAGTGCTGTAGACATTATAAATGAATTAACGTTAGATATATTATGTGCACAAGACCATCAGCAGATGATGCTTATTCAGGATTGGCATTTTGTTTTCCAACGATGGGAAATATTGGAATTTAAGGATTTGTGGCCTAGATAAAGTCCATGAGTGTAGTGCAAATGGAAAAACACTAGAAGAATATCACTGTGTGTGGGTTTCCCACAATCTGAAAAGGACACCACTATGGTGATAGAGAAGTTCTAACCATATCTGTGTAGTTCATTTATGGTGACATTGTTTAAGTAATTTAAACTGTGATTTGTGTTTGTATATACAAAGTGTTGCACATTATATTTTAAGGTGGTACACACATAATTTTTATTTTTATTATCAAAAGTCAAGAGATTATTCAGAATAATAAATATCACAGGAATGAGTTGCATACATTTACATTTTATTTTTATTGTCATGAAATTGAAAAATAGTCATGTGTAAAACTGTGATTCTGCATTTTTCAATATCATACCTGGGACATTTGAAGTTGTTATAAACTCTAGGAATCCAGATTATTGGATGAAAGATATCAGTCATAACTTGGTTCTTTATATATATATATATATATATATATATATATATATATATATATATATATATATATATGATATGATATGAGAAAGCTATGTTTTATATGAACAGGTTATCTTTTTCATAGAATAGTGGGTGGACTTCAAAGAGCATTGACAGAGGTATTTATAAAGACATATATAAAAGTCAGTGAAGAGGAGAGCTCAGACTATTTTCCAAGTTTTTAAGAAGAACCTTCAATTGTTTGCAACTTTCAGGGAGAGCTCCATTAAGCCATACAAGAATGAGCTACGGAAGCTATTGAGATTGAAAGATGAACTAGAAGATGTGAAGGATGCTAACCCAGCTAGTTAGAATTTTATAAATAATTCTATGTCATTATGAATATTAATATGATCCATAGGCTTGTCTACAAATGTAAATAACCTGCATGTTATGTGCTGAGCTTCAAAAGAGTTTCAAAAATTTAACCACAGTGCACCCTGCTGGAAAAGAGCAGAAATGTATACGGACTATATGCCTGTACAAATGTATGTTTTCATAGTAGAAACTGGGACATACAGAGTTAACTTGCAAACTCTGAGAAAATAAGTAGAGTTTTATGATTGTGTTTAACACAGATAGAAGTGTTTACCACAGCTAGAAGACAGAAGGCCTACAGCTAGAATTTGTTTCTATTATCTTAAGACAGAAATAATTACTAGGTTGAAAATGTAAAAGTGTTAATTGTTTTACAACTTCCAATTTCAGGCAAGCTTCTAAGACATGTGTCAGCTTCTAAGAGATAAGTATTTTTGACAGAGGTATGTTAAATTCTGTTGGTATATGTTTAGCCTGGGAACAAGCCAAAAAACACAATTGTAGACTTGCCACTTAAGGTACAGCTTCATAGCAAATTCCAACAGCAGAAACAGATGATCCGGACCACCAGGCTGATATAAAAACAGTCGTTTAATAAAATGCAGTATGTAATAAAATGCAGTAGGTTAGCACTTTCAGATTTAAAAAACCCTTCTTCAGACAACATACAAAAGTTATGAACATCTTTTAAAATACATAACAGTCAATCAAAGACTCAGTAAAAAGCCCTCTTCTTTTTTAAAAAAGGCTTGATAAGAATGACACCATTCAGTCCAGGTGCTCTATCACCACCCAGACTGATTATCCATCTAGTTTTCACTGCATTCTGTCATATTTCTCAAATCACCCCCCCCCCCCCGCTCCTGCTTGGGTGAATAACCTGCAAAACCATAAAAGAAAATACATGCCCAGGGTACTGCTTTACATGCTGATACAGGGCATTATGTATATTGGCTGTACATATAGCTGACATATGTTGTAACACCCTGTCTTTCAATCTACAATTCATTTTACCGACATAAAATGAACAACATTGCATACAGTTAGCCAAGTATATAATATTGCTGGTCAAACAGTCAGCATATTGTTTCAATGAATAGCTCTTTCCAGACAGTGGATGGATGAATGTGTTGTTATGTCGAATATATTGACAAGCTTTGCAGTGTCTACAGGGGAATGTACATTGTTGCCCCATGACAGGTTTCCTAACCCCCTGATGGTCTGTGCAGAGCCAATCCTTTAAATTCTTACTACGTTTGAAACAAAATGTAGGTTCCTGAATTACTAATGCCTTCACTCTATCATCAGTTAACAAGATGTTCCAGTTTTGACGAATAATGTCACATATGCCCCCCACATTGTTACTATAATTCAAAGTAACTCGAAGGGGCTGCCTGCTTATATCAGTCTCCCGGCCATGCTCTTGTACAATCCAGAAAACCAAGGTTTGGCTTTATTCAACCTCTCTTCTTTACTTTTATTAAATGCCTGCTGTATTATGTTCTGATTATATCCCCTTGCTTTTAAATTCACCATCAATTCTGCAGACTTCTCTCTATATGTCTCATCATTAGTACATAACCTAGATGTTCAAAAAAAATTGTCCCTGAGCAATATTGTTAAATGTATATCTGGGGTGCATACTATCACAGGCTAGGAGAGTATTCCTCCAGCATTCTTTCCTATATAACACAGTCTCAATCCATTGCTCTGTGTTTTTCATCACTTGGACATCTAAGAAATCTATAGTTGTATCCGAGAGTGAAATACTAAACCTCAAAAAATCTGTGGTGCTTTCCAGGCACGTAACAAACTCATAAAGCTTTCCCTGTGTCTCTGTCCAAAGTAGGAAGACATCGTCCACAAAATGGACATAGTAACTCAGGTACCCCCTCCATAAATGGTTTTCCTTGAATATTGCTTAATCCTCCCAATATGCCAACACTATGTTGGCATATGAGTTTGCACAGGGGTTGCCCATGGCCACCCCCCTGCTCTGACGATAGAAGCAATTATGATACATAAAAATATTGTTGCTCAACACACAGTCTAACAGTAAACATACACTGTCAATATCAGTTTGATTTAAGATTTGTGCTTGTTGGAAAAAGGCCTCAATGGCCATCAAGCCATATTCTTTTGTAATTACTGTGAAGAAACTGTTTATATCCAGGGTTACTAACAAATAATCCATACAGTCAGCATTGGGACATAAATGACTGTGTAAAGACTGCAAAAAATAAGCTGTGTCCTTTAATATTCTAGGTACAGAAACCAAACACTTTCTTAGATGAGCCTCTACCCATATAGAAGCATGTTCAGTAGCCCAGCCCCTTCCAGATATAATTGGACGTAATGGTGGGTTCCTGGGATCTTTATGTATTTTCGGTAAAACTTTGAGCAGTGGAACATCAGGATGTTCAATCAATATAAACTTAAAAGTGTCTTCATTAATACAGTTGCTTAACCTTAAGTTGGAAAACTCATGCTTAGCTTTTTGGACACGCTTACCATTTGGATAATAGTAACATTACACAGTAAAACTGGGCAACCATTGGTAAGGGCATTTATAGTACCTGATAAGTATTGTTGGTGGCAGTGATATGTACTTTCTAGTCTGAGCAGAAGGAGGCATAGCTAGTGAGCCTTCCCCAGGACTGTTTGTGTGTTTGTATATAAATCAGATCTCAAAGTGTGTGTGTGTGTTAGCTACTTGGGCAGGGACATGAAGCACAGAGAGGGTGCTGGAGGTTTTGGCTTGACCACTCGGTTGAGATCTTAACCCTATAGCTGTGCCATTGGGGGTCTTATTGGGGATTAGGTGAAAGAGAGAGAAAAATCATCCTCAGACTGACTATGATCTCTGTGTGCTTTTAAGGGAAATTGTACTTTACTGTATGTGTACTTGTCATCCTCTCAATGTGCACGTCCCTCACTGGTGTTAGTGGTGAGGATTGAGACTCCTTGATTACTGGGCCAGGGTAGGGGGCATCACAGAAGACATTATACAAGATAAAGTATTTATTCAGACAGAAGTGACACATTATGGGATTAAGTTGGGTGCAAGTGTCAATGCCTGCCTGAATTGCACAAAAAAATATTGAAAGTGCATGTTCTGGTTTTATTCACTACTGTACTTGGTTTTAGTTTAGCTTCTTAGATATAGTCAGCTGCACAGGGAGATAATGTTGAGATTTGCTGCATTCTATCACCTCTGAAGAAGATGAAGGTAATGTTATATTTTTCCTAGGGATAAGTGCTCCCCTACTACTAATAATAATGGACTTTTCCAATTGGTAGGTCACATATTCAGGGATAGTAATTGTATATGTTGCACAGTGGGATGAGGAAATACATACATGAAGGAATTAACAAGTGCAGCCTTGTTTTTGTTTGCTTGTTTTTTTTATGATATGCAGATTATAAACCATGTGTGAAGGTGGTAACAGCAGTAGTGCAACAATGGATTGATGTCTGGTCCTTGTCCTGTGACCAGAATTTGAAGCTCAGAGTAATAAGCAAGAAACTACATATCATGAGACGTATGCTTTCTGGTCTGTATATGCCACAGACCAAAAATGCAATGCCATGGGTAGCATTTCAGATATTAACCACACAGCTGATTCACTAGAAGCCCCCTTTTTATTGCTGTTTAGGAAGGCCCAAGATTTTCCAGAAATGTTATTTTCCTGTCCCTTTGTAAGAACTATTCTGTGATATTACAACTGAAGGAATCGTTCAGTTTATGCTCCTCTACTTTAGGGATGAGGGAAGACTCCCGGCCATTCCAGTGGTATTTAGGTAATCACATCGGCACAGTAGTCAGGAAATCCTTGTACGTGACACACCTCATTAAGAAAGGGTTCTCATCCAGGAAAAGGAGGTCATTGTTCCCCTCTAGTCGGCTCTCATTAGACTCATTACTGAGTACAACGCCCCTTTTGGAATGTACCTCACAAGACATTTGCAACAGCTGGAAAGGCGACAAAATACCTCACAGAGAGGATTATGGAATCAAACAGATGTCCTATGTTGACCGTCTCAAAAAACTCCAGCTTTACTCCTTAGCATATCACCTACTCCGAGGTGATCTCTGCCTAACATACAAAGCTATGTCAAACCCAGAGCTGTTGGACATGCTACACCTAAAGAAATCCCAATCCCTCTGAGCTACACACTCTAGGGACCTAAACCTTGTCACCACAATAAATAGAACATGCCAGAGGGAAAGATTCCTGTCCCAGAGATTTCCCATACTACGGAACAAGCTACCTATCTATGTCAAGTAGAGTTCCTCATTAGCACTCTTCAAAAAAATCTTGATGAGTGGATGGGAAATAGGAAATTCAGCACAGGGATCACTTCTGTGGCTCTGCTTGACAGGGGCACAGGAAAATAACCCTCTTGGGTGGCGAAAGCCAAGGAACCTTGTTGGCTAGGCTTACATAGGCCCTTGGGCCGATAGCCTAGTACCAACCTATGAACCTACCTATGAAACTATGAACTTGGATTATTTGCTATATCATCCAAATTGTATCCAGTTTTATGTACTGACATTTTAGGTTGCATGAATTAGGCATCCATATATGTTTAGACTCATTAATGGTATGAGGATCTCAAAATGCACTCACTCGAGGCACTCCTTAAAATGGAGAACATCGATATCTGTGCATTGACTAAGACCTGGTACAAGGCTCCAGAGAGCACCCCTGCACTACCAGGCTATAACTCATACCACACTTTTCGACCAAGTAACCTGGACTGGAAAACCAAAGGCAGAGGTGTGTCCATATTCATCAAGGATATCCACACCTCCAGGCTAGTTGCTCAGCATAATGCAGCTGAGTTTAACCAAGTGCAACTAACTCTGGGCAAAACTGCAATCCAAATTGTAGCTTGCTACAGATCACCCACAATGCCTCAGGATTCCCACTCCTCTTTTCTTGATGTTCTGGAAAATATTAGGGTTCAACCAAACACCCTAATAATGGGCGATTTCAACTACCCCACCATTAACTGGGAAAACTACTTGTGTACCAATTCCTTCACTCAATGCTTTCTGGAATTCATAAACTCCAGTGCCCTAGATCAACTTATCTACACCCCCCACCAGGGGCAACAATATCCTAGATCTAGTCATTACCAAGATGAGTGACCGGTGTTCCACACCTGAAGTCAATGCCTCATTGGTCCGATCCAACCATAAGCTAATTATGCTAGATATCCACATCCTGCCCCCACCCCCCATTAAGGAAACCATGGTAAAACATTTCTCCAAAGCCAACTTCATGCTTCTTAAGACAGAAGTGGTGAACATCATGGCACCCATGCAGATGGACAATACAGTTACGACTACTGAATCCTACACAATTGCACTTTATAAGCACTTACATGAGTGCATGGATCGTGCTATCCCAAACAGAACAAAGACACTATCCTCCAAAAAACGGAAGCCAATCTAGTGGTCCCCTACCATAAACAAACTGTACAACAGAAGGAAGAAACTGTTGCAAAAGAGAGTAAAATCCCATGAGTGGAGGAGCTCCAAGGTCAGCCTCAGTAAGAAGCTGGGATCCCTGATAAAATCCTCTAAAGCTAGTTACGAAAACAAAATCGCCACTGATTCTAAAGACAGACACAAAGCATTCTATAGCTATGACAATAATCTCAATGGCAACACTCAGATCTGCTCTGAGTTACAGCACAATGGCAGTAAATATACAGACCCAACTGATATTTCCAACATCCTGGCAGATAGGTACAGTGCTAACTTTACCCCCCTCTCACCCCCTAAAGAGCCCATTTCTATACCGGAAGAATGCAGAGTTCCTGTAACCATGGCTGCACAGGTAAAATCCACACTCTCCAAAGCCAAGAACACAGCATCCATGGGACCAGATAACATTCCAGGCTGTGTTCTACACGAACTACAGAATGAACTGGCACCCTATCTAAGTACCATGTTCAATCATAGCCTCACCTCAGGCTTTGTGCCTGCTGAATGGTGCACAGTGACAGTTATCCCAAGCCACAAGGGGGGAGCCACCATGGACCCCGGGAACTACCACCCCATTAGCCTGATGAGCCTGGTCTGCAAGGCCATGGAATGTATCATCATGGAACTTATAAACAAAGACATTGGTAATCTCCAAACTCTGGACCCCACCCAGTTCAGGTTTGTAAAAGGCAGATCATGTCTTCTAAACCTGATAGACATCTTTGTTGCAGTCACTAAAGCCATAGACAAGGGTAAGGTGATTCACACAGCCTATCTAGATCTTGCCAAGGCTTTCGACACCATCCCCCACTCTGGAATTATAGATAAACTCACCAAACTAGGTATAAATCCCTATGTCACAAGATGGGTTGCCAACTGGCTCACTGACAGAACCCACACTGTGAAAGTAGCAGTCTCCAAATCCAACTTCAGATGAGTGACAAGTGGAGTACCACAGGGGTTCAGTCCTGGGTCCTCTCCTGTTTGGTATCTACTTCTCTGAAATACAGGCTAACACAAAAGGTCTTTGGCTAATGAAGTTCACAGATGACTGCAAACTAGGAGCCATAATCAAAACTCCTAACGATGTGGACATCCTACAAAAGGGCCTCACTGAGACAGATGCCTGGTGTTAAAGCCATGGCCTCATGCTCAATGCCAAAAAGTGCATTGTCATCCCATTTGATAAAAACTGTGTACCCATGAACTACAACATAGGCGGTAGTATACTTAACACTGAAAGTGTAATAAGAGACCTTGGGACACAGGTGGACAGTAGTCTCTCCTTTGCTAATCACATCGCCACAGTAGTCAGGAAATCCTTCTACATGGCACACCTCATCACAAAAGGTTTCTCATCCAGAAAAAAAGAGGTCATTGTTCCCCTCTACTCATCACTCATTAGACCCTTTATAGAGTACAATGCCCCTTTTGGTATGTACCTCACAAGACATCTACAACAACTGGAAAGGCCGCATAAATACCTCACAAAGAGAATTACCGGCCTCATACAGATGCCCTACGCAGACTGTCTCAAAAAACTCAAGCTTTACTCCGTCGCATATCGCCTATTCAGAGGTGATCTCTGCCTAACATACAAAGCTATGTCAAACCTAGAGCTGTTGGACATGCTCCACTTAAAGAAATCCCAATCCCACTGAGCTACACACTCTAGGGACCTAAACCTTGTCACTACAATAAACAGAACATGCCGGAGAGATAGATTCCTGTCCCAGAGACTTCCCATACTCTGGAATAAACTACCTCTCTATATCAAACAAAGCTCCACATTAGCACTCTTCAAGAAAAATCTTGATGATTGGATGGGAAATGGGAAAATCACCCCAGGGATAACCTCTGTGGCTCTGCTCGACAGTGGCACAGGAAAATAATTTTCTTGGGTGGCAAAAGCCAGGGTACCTTTTTTGGCTGGGCTTGTATAGGCCCCAGGATTGATAGCCTAGTACCTACCTATGAACCTATGAACCTATGAGGATCTTGACCTTTCCTAATGGCGGATGTCTGCTAAATTGTAAAGTATACTATGATATAATATGACATCTATTGAGTGCCATTAGAATCTGTCCCTTTCAACATCCAAATCATAGTGTTTTTGTAGAACCATTTAAAGTGTTGAGTTTAATGATTGCCAAAGAGTTAACACCTAGGCAAACTGGGTTAATGGGAAGAAGTTTGCTTTAATTTACTAATTAAGAATTAATCAATAAATATGCATTTGTTAATCAGGAGGGTCAAATTGAGAGATAACATTTTTTGAGTCCTAGAAAATATCTACAAGACATGTGTAGCTATTAATACAATGATGATTTAAATATGTAGATGTACAAATATCAAACATGAAGAAAATGAGAACTGATCATTCAATGTGCATCATATCTAAGTAAAAATATTAATATGGTGAAGAAGCAGTTTTAACATGCCATAAAACTGTATTGGAACAGAGAGAGAGAATAAATAATACAAGTAAACTGACTGCAGACAGAAATCAAAGGAGATAAACAATAAAACTGTAACCATAAAGTGGCAATACCAAAGAGCATGACCTGGAAATTGAACAGTTTGCATTACAATAATATAATGCATGGAATGCCATTATTACATTCCAAAACTGGGAGTGAATGAGAAACTAGTTAAGCACATCCCTAGTAAAACCTAATCTTAACAGTGATTAGGGGTACTTAACAAAGCTTAGTAAGCACTCCTATGCACTATTAAGCGTGGGTCTCATGCTAGGGACTAGCAGCATACAGTACTCACCATCAAGGAAGAGTAGCAGAAGGTAAAACAACTTTTAAAAATTGATTGGAACTTCATTCTGCCACAAATATGTGGCAGAATAAAGGGTTTGACAGCCTTTAAAGCCATTAGTTCTGCAGAGGTACACTTCATTTCTGCTTGCTGTCTATTTGACAGAGTGAAGTGCTTTACTGTTTTTCAAAGGGTTTGAAAACCAGTAACAAACCTTTGTACTTCTAAATGTTTTTTTCCTGTGTTAGTACAGTAGTAGTAGTAGTAGTGAACATCAATTGGTGTATTAACTGTAAGGCGGTCACCTCACACTGCTCAGAAAACATTGAATTTTTGTCTCTAAAATGCAGGCCCTATTACTTGCCTAGAGAGTTTAATGGAGTGAGCATAACAGCTGTTTGCATTTCACCCAGTGTAAACACCAATGCAGCATTTGCCACTCCATAAAAGTGCATAAGTGAACTCCAGAAAACGAACCCAGAGTTTGCCCATATAATTGCAGGTGACTTTGACTAATCCAACCTGAAATCGGTACTACCCCACTACCATCAGTATGTGAACTTCACAACCAGAGAGGAGAGTACACTAGATAAGGTTTTCCCCAACATAAAAGTGGGATATAGACCTCCTCCTTCACCCACACCATTGCAGTATTAGCATTTTCACCCCTCCTTCCCTCCCTTACATCCTATTTCCCAGCATGCATCACTGAGTATTTCTCCTCACTACACTACCTTCTCAGTGTACTCTTATCTTTCCACCCTGCACTTTTTCTTTTCTTTTCTTTCATTATGATTGTTTTCTTCCTCTTATACTTATCCTCCCTAATTTCTCCTACTTCCCTGTATTATACACATTTTATAACCCTTTTATATCTTTTGAAAAGCACATCCTACCCAACTTACTAACATTGAAGCTCTATCTCTTTCTCTTGGTAATAATCACTGTATTTTTACCCTTTTTCAACTCAGTTCTCAATTTCTGTATCTTCTTTATTTCTGTATAACTGAAGTTGATGAAATAATTCTGCAAGCATATTCACCTTATCTACATTACATAATGGATTTATCTTGTTTTGGCACTAGCCTGATGTTAACTAGTTTAAAGTGCAGCTTTTCTCCCCGGGCCTCTACTGAAAAAGGACATGTATCCAGCTAGACTAGCCCGGTCAACAAATGTAAAATAAAATAAATAAATAAATATAAGGCAGCACCTTATACACACCTGGGCAACTTGAATCATCTTACCATCATGTTATTTCCTGCATACAAACCACAGCTAAAATCAGGAAAACCATCAAGGAAGAAAATAGGGTTATGGCCTGATGGCACGGTCACAGCACTCGAGACTGCTTCGAGGGAATGGAGTGGTCGATGTTCAGGGAAGCAGCCACAATGAATCACCAAATAGACCTGGAAGAATATACAAAATCTTTTATGGCCTACATCTCAAAATGTGTGGATGATGTGACAACTACCAAAGATATCACCATACGCGCAAGTCAAAAACCATGGCTGTCCAGTGAGGTGTACGACCTTATAAAGGCACATAATTCAGCATTCAGATCTAAAGACAAGGATGCTCTAAGGGTGGTCAAAGAAAACCTAAACAAAGGCATAAAAAAGGCAATGATAACCTATGGAACAAAAATCCAGGGTCACTTTAATGTCTAAAGGGACTCTTCATGTCTATGGAAAGGCATACAAGCCATAGCTGACTACAAACCTGCATCTACCCAGTGTGACGACAGTACAGAATGCTTAAACAAACTAAATAACTTCTCCAGCAGGTTCAATGTGGACAATAAAACTGTGGCAAATAAACTACTTATCGGTCAGGATGAGGAAGTGCTATGCCTCAGCACAGCCGATGTACTAAACACTTTGAGATGAGTTAACCTAAGGAAAGCAACTGGTCCGGATAACATTATGGGCAGGGTTCTCAGGGCCTGTGCTGCACAGCTGGAATCAGTACTCACAGACATTTTAAATACATCACTGTGATTTGGCATCCTACTGAGATACTTTAAGAACATGACTATCATTCTCTTACTCAAGAAACCATAACCAGCAAGTCTGAATGATTATCGCCCAGTTGCTCTAACATTGACAGTAATGAAGTGCTTCGAGCGGCTGATCAAAGACCACATCTCAGCAAGCATACCTGAAACACTAGATACATTGCAGTTTGCCTACAGGTCAAACTGCTGCACAGCGGATGCCATCTCTTTAGCACTTCATGAAACCTTGACTCACTTGGAAAATAAGGCCTGTTATGTCAGGATGTTATTCATCGACTTCAGTTCCTCCTTTAATACTGTCATCCCCTAGAATCTAGTGATGAAGCTAATACAACTGGGCATCAATACCCCCTTGTGCAATTGGATACTAGACTTTCTCACAGACAGAGGCCAAAAGGTATGTGTGGGAAATAATAGCTCTAAAAGCATAACTGTGAACACGGGTGTACCACAAGTTTCTGTCCTGAGTCCTCTACTATTCACCTTGCGTGCACATGACTGTGTAGTCAGATATGAATCCAACAGAATTATTAAGTTTGCAGACAACACCACAGCCATAAGTCTTGTCAGAAACAGTGTGAAAACAACATATAGGAGTGAAGTGGAACATCTACTTGGCTGGTGTGACAGCAACAATCTGGCACTGAATGTCAGTAAGACCAAGGAACTGATTATGGACTTTAGGATTTCTCAGGGAGCACATCAACCTCTGGAAATCAAGGAATTAGCAGTAGAAAGAGTCAAGAGCATTATGTTCCTGGGTATACACATATCAGAGGGCCTGTCTTGGTTGGTGCACACAAACCACACTGTCAAAAAAGCTCAGCAATGTTTGTACTTCCTATGGAAACTGAGGAAAGCAAATCTGTCACAGTCCATCCTCCAAGCCTTCTCTAGGGGAACCATCGAGGGCATACTGACAAACAACATCATTGTATGGTATGGGAACTGTAATGCCTCAGCTCTCAAGGCTCTCCGGAGAGTAGTAACATCAGCAAAAAGGATCATTGGCTCTCCACTGACATCCTTGGATGACTTACATGAATCTTGATGTATTGGAAGAGCTAAAAAGATAATAAATGACCATACTAACCCTGCGTGTAGTATGTTCTCCCACCCTGCTTTGGGTAGATGCTACCACAGCATGCACTGTAAGACTTCCAGCTCAATAGAAGCTTTTCCCCCTTATCCAGCAGATTGCCACACTTTAACAACAGACATGCCAGAAGCCATTCTGCTCTTTCACCCAATTAACTGAATATTCTCTTGACTAATCCAGAAAATTATGTACTTTCATGTCCATTTATTCTAAGATCACTACTACTAGTAGCACACTTTAGTGCAATATCCAAATCTTCATCTATCCTGAAACTTGAATGTACAATACTCTATGCAATATTTTTGCTTTACAGGTACCTGTTAATGTGAAAATTCAAGTTAATGCAATATCTACTTGTGCACTACCCTAAATGCCACATTTTCATACATGTAATGTCTGTAAGTGTCTGTCCTAGTATTACTAAATAGTAACTGTATGTCTGTATGTTTCTTGCACTGGGAATGAAGCAATGTAAGTTTGTTTAGCTGCATGATGTGGAGATCTAAATGACAATAAAGTTTACTTTGACTTTGACTTTGATTTTGGCTACACAAAACAGAATCCTGATCAGGTCACCAATCACAATACTTCATCATATACTCTTGACATGGGTGCTAAGATTCACCTTTCCAGCATCTACTTTTCAAGACCCAGTTTTAATTCTATATAATGAATGCTTTATAATGGCACTATGTTATGCCACAGTTGTTACACCATTTACAATACAGAGGATTATGATCAGGTCTCTGATTGTAATGTATATATAATGTAGTTGAGACATGGATGACAAGAAATTCACCTCAAACGCGAAGCTTGAGAGGTTAATCTTGGCATCCACATCAAGAATATGTAACAGTTTGTTGCAATCAGAGATCTGATCATAATTGTTTGTAGAACATGGAGATTTATCTGCTCCATGTACTACTAGTTAGTCAAAAGTAAGATTAACAAAAAAATAACTCCCAAGTGTTGTGCCACTTTGACAGCTGGCAAATAGGAGGAAAGTGCTTGGGATCCTTAAATATTCCCTGCCTAAGGGAAGTAGCTTAATTCAGAATGCCATGTGTACTTTAGCAGATAGCACACAGAAACAGAAGTTGAAACAAAGCTGTTTCATGTCCTGCTGCTGCTATTTACTAGTCAGCACTGTCTGCTTTAGTTTGATTCAATGTTAACAGTGCATAGGGCTTGCTTAATAATTGTTAAGCACCACTCTAAGCGTCATTAAGGTTGGGTCTCATGCTAGAGTAGCGCTAAACCAGCATGTAATTTAAGTGATATTACAGCATAATCACAGCACTCTATGAACTATGAAGGTTGTTATGCCTGAAGTACTTCCATGCCTTTTGATTTTAGTACTTCCAATGAGTGACCTCCCAAACCTCTTGGAAATTCTAGCTTCTCTGGAGTTTTCATTTTGTTTTTACTGATTGGTTTTTCAGTGGCCTTTTCACTCAATGCCTTTTGATTTTGGTATACTCTGGATCAGCCCTTAAAGCATGATCAAAAGTTTGCCAAGTTTGTCTGTGTGTGCTTAGTGAGAGATATGGATGTACTGAAAAGCAGGAATGAGTGTAAAATCTATAAGGCTTCCAAGGGAAGCCCTACTCCTTGGGATACAATGTTGAAAATGAAGAGTAGTTTGCACTGTAAAATAGTTTGCAGCCAGGCAAAGCTGTGTTGAGGAAACTACAGCCTGCCAATATCACATAGTAACAATATATGATCTTTAGCAAATCTGACTGTTCCACTGAATATTTGCCCTAATTTGTGCTTGAGTATAAGAGATCAGCTGAGCCAGGACATGGGGAGGGTACAAGTGAGATGGAATTAAGTAGGATCTTGCTATGGCTCATCTTTATTTGTATATAAAGATGGATTTGGTTATGTAAAGTTGCCCAGTGATTGTTAAGTTGGTTTTATATACCGCTTTTGTTCAGAAGTGGTTATATCTGAGATAATGTTCAACAGTGACACCAAGGTGTTTGTAGATTTTGCTTCCAGTATGAATATTGCATTAGCAATTGTGCTGAAAGAGAACTCATAGCTGAAACTCTCAGATCTGAGGATGGCAGATCATGATTAATGAAGTTTTTAAAGTATTTGTTATGCACTGTAGTAAGTATGTCTGTGAGGTTTGTAGTGAAGGCTAAATTACTACATGTGGCTGAAATCTATATTTCTATATATTGTTTTACACAAAAACACATGTATTAGTTAATACTTAATGGACTCTATCTACTGCCTTTGGTTGTTTGCCCAGCAACCTGTTGATGGGTTGAATGCAGCTACCTAGTCATTTGTTTCTTAGTAAAAAAATCAGTTCATTTTTAAGGTACATCACAGAGTATTTGTGAAAGGATGTGTTTGAAAAAAAAATAGACTGGTTTGAACACTGAGTATACCTTTTTATGGTTTGTTGTATATCTTTGCTTTCATAGAGATGTTTTGAAGTACTAATTATTATATCTTTGATGCTTTAAATTCTTGAATCATTTGTTGTATTGCTTTATAATGTGCCAGTATTCACATCATAGGTACTATGACAGCTCATTTGTACTTTTTTTGGTGGCAGAGTCTCACTGCACTCTGCTGTTCTTCCTTCACATAATGTTTTTTATTTGTTATTTAAATGAATAAGCCCAACTGAGTGTGACTGCCTTTGTTCTGGGTGATATAAGAACTGTTATCTGACTGAAGGGATTTGTCCAGAATTACGCTGTGACTGTGGTGGGACTTGTTACTTGGCGATGAGTGGTTAACATGGCAGTATTCTTAGTCTGTCATGCTGCCTTGTATAAGAAAAGTGATGCTGCCAGTGACTGCCTTGAGACTGCATTGTACCAGAGCTGATATGTGAAGTATTTAGTCACAGATGAATGTCAAGATTATTCTGTATTTCATACTGGGGGGAAAAGATGCCCTCTTCTTTTATTTTTGTAGAATGAGTTACAAACCAAATTAAGTTACCTGAGTGCAGAAAAGTAATTACTAGAATATATAAAGTAGTTTGAGAGGTTAGCTACAGATGTGTGTGCTTGGTGCCCTGAAAGCTTCTTGCAAAACACAGGTAATGGTGTGTTTAATAGCCACATGGAAGCAGTGTTTGTATTAAAACTTGATATTTTAAAAACATTGCTGTTAACAGACATATTACACATAGCCACTGAGTATGGAAGCATGCACGTGTAACTTGTCAGTGCAGTAAGGTTACATTTCTAGTATAGTCACGCAGTTGTGCATCTGCTAGCACCACATAAGTCCCACTTTTAACTGCTGAGCCATCCAAAGACGACAAACCTATGCTTTCTGCTCCCTCAATCTAGGGTGTGAATTTACACATCAGCAAATTTTAACATTTACGAATATGGACACTCTGGTATGCTTTTTGATGGTTCCAGGGTATGATTTTAAAAGAAGTTTAGAGATACGGATTCCAAATGTT
Source organism: Protopterus annectens (assembly GCF_019279795.1). Taxonomy (NCBI): domain Eukaryota; kingdom Metazoa; phylum Chordata; order Ceratodontiformes; family Protopteridae; genus Protopterus; species Protopterus annectens. Next base: position 256,886,226 of record NC_056738.1, read on the forward strand.
ATAATGATTGTAATTTAGATATTAGTTTCAAAATCTACAGGGCATTATACATTTCCACTTCACAGACTCAGTTTCTAAGGAGACTTCCTTGGAAGTTTGTTGAGGCTGTACCACTCTGAATCAGACGTTTTTTTTTTTTTTGGCTGGCCCAAGAAGTAAATTTAATTTTCAAATTCAGATCTACATCTAGAGGTCTGCTTGTTCAACAATTACTTCTTCAGATTGTGGAAAACCTGAGTGAGTTATTTATTTATTCATCTCTGGGACTAATACTGGCAACTTCTTCTGCACTAACAATATATTGACTTATCAACCCTTCTTTGTACATGGATGTAATAATATCCCCATCTAGTAATATGACTACAGTCATCATGCTTTCTTTTTTTGTGGATATAGTTTCTCATCCTTTCTCAGCTATGGTTATGGCAATCAATCCTTCTTTGGGTCTGATTATAGTTATCCATTTTTCCCAAGCTGTGGAAGAGTCCACTGTCTAGAAACACTTCTTAGTAAGTAAATATTTTAAATCTGGTCTACAGGTTGTCTCTACTTAATGAAACTCATATTAATAGTTTACATCTAGGGCCATACTCATGTGCAGTATGGCTTATTTTCGATTTGTTAGTCCTGTAATCAAGTACAAAAACATGCTGTCCTATTGAGACAAAAATAAAATAAAATAAATCAGTTTTGACTTTAATTTCTGACTCTTGAATAGTATCACTGGGATTGTGTGCACTGCATTTCAATGTACTTGGAGAAACTGTTCTATTTTGTACTATAATGATCTGGGAGCAGTTATAATGCTTTCAATGTTTTACTAAATTTCTAAACAAACCTTTCTTCTATCCTATTCAAGTTGGATGATGAAGGGTGGGGTAAAATGTAAAGCTCTGTTTGACAGTTTGCTTTATGAAATTATTGAATTCTTCAAAAATAAATATAGCCCATTGCATGAATCATGTTATGATAAGCCATTTCATGTGAATATTGTTCATAAGCTTGCTGCTATCTTATCTTAGAAAGTAGATCTGATGAACTGAATTTCTGGACTTTTACAGTATATCTCAATAAAATTAAGGAGTCCAAAAATGGTCCTGCAGAATCAAGACAGATTTGCTTCCATGTTAATTGATGGCCATTTACAAGGGAAAATTGTACTTGGAGTGGTTATTTTGGACCATTCAACACACCATCCATCATTTTCTTAAATACTGATTCTGATTTTCATTTCCAGGACAGCATCCAAAACTACCAGCCAAACAATTCATTTTCCAAATCCCCGACACATATGATATCTAGAACTCTGGTAAGTGTAACATTAGCAGAATTACAATGCCACATCTTTTGGGGTGTACTTAAAAGTGTTTCTTCCTAGCTGTTAATGCAAGTAAGAGTGGATAACCCTTGTAGATAATCCATTTATGATGAAGTGATATCCTTCAAATGAGTAATGTGTGGTTTCTTTTTGCATGACTTTATCAATCCCTTGTAATGGTTCAGTTTTCATAATTTACTAAAGATAAAGTGGATCTATATGGCTGTCATCTGCTTCTAAACTGAATTCTAATCCCTCAAGCTCATTCTATTAAATCAGAGCTTGTATGTACCAATCTTTTTTGTTTGCTTTTTTACCATAGTCTTTGTGTGCACATGTGATGAGCTTATATTAGCAAACAAAGTGCAAGAAGGTAAGGGCTTCTGCATGTGGCTGTGAGAGGCTTTCTTCATACTAAGAGAACTGCATTGAAATCCATTATAATGAACTTTAGTTAATTGGCTTTTATTATTAAGTAAAATCAGGGATTTGTACCACATCACTCTGTTGTGAAGAGCTCTTCTACTTTCACATATAGTGGTTGTGGAAGTCCATCAGGATTATAATGCTGCTTAGTACCTTTTAAAAATATAATGCCATAAAAAAGTTATCAGTAACATAACAATAGCAAAAAACACTTATCATGACTTAAATAAACATCTGCGGGTAGTGTATGACAATGCACTGTAAGAACGAACCCCTTGATATACAGATACTAACAAAAGTGTTTCATTCCAAAATAGGCTAAAGTCTACCCTGTCAAATAGGTATAATTATTTTGTAGCAAGCATAATGGATTTTTCCATTTCATAAAATATTATGAAATATAATACTATCTCATAAGACAATATGTCACATACCTGCCCAACAGAAAAGGTTAAAATGTGCTAGCACATTGTACTGCCATGCTACCTTGTTTGTCACAGAAAATACTTTCCCTTTGTGTCTCTCTCCCCTCTTGTATAGATTTGTTATATATGTGCAACCACTGAGGAATACAGTACAAACTTTACATAGTACTGCATGTCTCCTAAGCACATTATTTGCAAAACATTTTGAGGTCTTGGCGCTTTTAACACAGTTTCTATCTCTGGTTGTGATTTATACATTCCATCATTATCAGTCATAGGTCAGCAGTAAGAATGCTCTTTGTGAAAACACAAATTTCCCTCTGTTAAACTGGAGTAGACCTGCTCTAGCCTGCTTAGCATCATTCATAACATTTTCAAATGACCCTCTTATAGTCTGCCTGTCACTAAGACATCATCATAATTAATCAGGTTTGTTAACAAACCAATTAGCCCAGGGAAATCTTCACGTGGGAGTTAGATAAAAATGGGGGATAAAAGGGTTAAATGGAAGTGAGGAAATGAGGTAAGGGTAGGAAGGGACTTAAGGGGTTTAGACAAGTGTAACTGGGTAAGGAATCACATTTTGGAGTAACCTTGCTATAGTGCGGGCTTACGTCCATGACGACCTGTAGGTACTCCAGTGATCAGGAAGGCCTTGGCTTAATAACTGGGTGCGTGAAACTGGTGAGTATTTTGTGGTATTTTTTTTCTTTTACCCTTTGCTTTTACAAAGTTATATGGGTATGTGGGGGAGTGTGGAGTGGTTAATGTGGTAGTTTGTCTTGTGAAGGATCTCCTTATTTTTTATATATATATATATATATATATATATATATATATATATATATATATATATATATATATATATATATATATATATATATATATATATATATATATATAACATGGGAAAGAACAGAAGGGAAAGGAGAAATAGTGATAGGTCAGTACTGGTTATTGAGGTTACCTAAGTAGGATTTAAATTACATGCTACCAAAGCATGCATTCTTAGATGGCAGATGGGAAGCTGAGGGTGAATGGTATGTCTTTATCTCTTGGCAGTGTTCAGTGTGATCAATTGGTTTGGTAACCCCCCTTTCTTTTCTCTGTTGTAGTCATTGGTTTAGGATTATTTGGTACACGTTTAAGGATGTTTTATTCCATTTTCTGTTATAGCAAAGTAGTCCAAAAGAAAAAAAAGAAAGTTGGTTGTGCGGGTATTTCACAGCTGAGCCACAAATAATTTTGCTGGCTATGAGTTGTCTAGCTGAATGGTTCCCCTCTGCGGATGAGGGATGCAGCAATAGCCATTGCAAATGGGATAGCGAGGGTGGGTAGTTTATACCTTTTAACTGTACCAGTCTGCCTGAACATTTTTTTTTTTTGTACCAAAAAGACAAGACTGCTCAGCCTGGTGATTGCCTTTTCTTGCGGCTCCTTCTCACATCGGGACAGCTACAGTTAAGCAATGGCTCTTGGGAATCTCAGTGCCAGGAAACAGAAAGCACTGGTTTAAATGGGTCCATTTGTCTTTCGAGGCAATGAAAAGGCAAAAACAGCTGCATCCTTTAGTGAATGTTGTGTTGTGTCCACAAGTGGGGTGTATGATGCTACAAGAGATGAGGTAAGGAAACTATGTGCTACAAGCAGAACCACGGAAGATGCTGGGGGCTGGGTAGGGTGGTTAAGGTATAGCCTGACAGGCAGAGTGTACTGGGGGGAATGCCAGCCATACCTCCCAACTGTACAGATTTTGCAGAATGTGCAGAATTTTGCCTTATAATTTTGGCCTATTTATCATAAAAGAGTGGTTTTCTGGTAAATCATTGGTAAATTGTTGAGGTTTGAAGACTGAGTATGATGACAGACATTTGAGCTTCAGGCTTTATACCCTTCAAAAAATTCATGCTAACACAAAACCTGTTATTCTATCAACTTTCTAAGTTTGTAAAAACAATATTTTTAAAAAAGTATCCCTATTTGGTCCTTTGTCCCCCTATTATGTATGGCTTTATCCAGATTGCTAGCTCTAAGAGGTTGAGCGGTATGGTGCCAGCAGACAGCAGGGACAAGACTCTTACTGGATTATGGGTAGCAGCAATGGAAAAGAAGATGGTAAGCTAATGTTTCCATGTGATTGAGACAGATGGGATGTAGGTTTCATTTGCACTTCTTTTCCGCATGGCAGTGGTTTGCACCATCACTGGATCTTTAGGTTTAAAAACTCTTTGGGAAAGCTATCAAAACTTTTAAAGATGTTAATTTAATTTGTTTTAGTTAGTTATCCATCCATTTATTATGTATGCGATTGAACAGTGTTTAAATTTGCTTACATTATTGAGTAGTTATAGTTAGGGAAGAAATACTGGGTAATTATCTTGCTTGATGTTAATTAGGACTGTATTTTATGAAAGCAGAGGTAGGAGTGCTCTGAATGAGCCGTAATGTCACTTTTAATTAACTACAGCCTTATAGGCTTCTTCAAGGGTAACTTTTGGTTCTTAGGTTTTCTATTTTTTGTTTGATTGGTGGAGTTTTGTCTGTAAGATCAGCAGTTTCTCGGGCTATTCACAGGCTGCAATTAGCAATTCATTGCCACGCATGTGCAGTGCAGCTGAAGCCACTTAACTATGAACTGGTCTGGCACTACTGCTTGAGTCCGTCCCTCTCTACCATGTCATACCTCCCAAATGTACAGATTTCTCAGGATGTCCAGAGTTTTGCCTCATAGGTTTGGCCTGTTTTCATAAAAGTGGTTTTCTGGCAATTTAGTAGTAAATTACTAATGACTGACATTAGTAAATAATGGCATACATTTGGGTTTTTAGACTTCATACCAATCATAAATACATGTGAATGCAAAACATGTTGCTCCAGCAAATTTCTAAGTTTGGCAATAGCAATATTTAAAATTATTTATGGCTTTGTTCAGATTTCTGGCTTTGTCCAGATATCTTGCTCTAAGAGGTTGACAGGTATGGCTCGCATGCACTTTGACTGCTCGCTTGCAGTGAATGCATGGAATTTTCTCATAATTTTAGGCTTGTTCTTCGAACTTTTGAGACTTCTTGATTGAGTCCCCAGGCATGACAGCTACCTTAATGTAGGTACTCACGATTAACAGTTGAGTGCCTCGTATGCCCATCGCTGCAGTAACAGCCATGGGGGAGGGATAGCGCTTGTTCATCTATGGAGTTCATACCTCTCAATTGTTCTCAGTTTTTGCCTTTGGTGTTGACCCTCTTAATCCCTCCTAAAACTGGTGACTGTTGCAGGAAGGTGGTGAATTACACTTAAAAATAATAACAATAATTAAGAGTTATAAGCCTTTTCATATGTTAATTCACATTCTCTTAATGTTCCAGAATTTGAAAATGTGGCAGTCTGAGCAGTACCTGCCAGTTTGGTAACAGTTGGGTGAGGATAGTCTAGGAATACATTGGTGATGACCTCAGTGTCCAGTTCAACAACTCCTGAGTACAGATGTATGGCAAGTGTCCCTGACGGTTTTAACTAATTTTGGTTTTGTCTGTTGTGATTGGTTCCTGTTAAGTGGGAGCTCCTGGTAAGGTTGTCTTCAGCTCAGTACTGGTTAGCAGTACAGAGCATTTATGCAGGAAATTTGCAGTCTATAGTGGGTTACTTTTAGCGCAGGCTTTTAGCCCAAACTGTCATAGGAGTTAGCATGTGGCATAGTTCGCAATGGTACAGGATTTGTAGTATGTTAAGGATTAGGTTTTTGATCTGGGGCAGTTTCATCATTGTGTGGTTTCTGGGAAGGTGTACTAGCTCTTTAAAGAGGGAACTGGTAAAACATCAGACATGTATGAGGTAAGCGTTTTAGCTGTTTTAGTCATGCTTCGGTGGGGTATTTTTAACAGGAACCTATGATAGGGATGGAATGGTTCAATTTTCCTTACCCTGCTTGTTTCTCCTTCCAGGACGCAGAATGCTGCCATTTATAATGTGGAACAAATGGGAAAAAGTTAAAACACTTACTAATGGTCACTAGCAACTTTAATTAGGAAACTCACAGGATGGTTAAAATGTAATAATTTATTTATAGAAATAGGCCTTTTAATGGAATATTATGAGTCAGCTTATTTTTCATTTATAGCAGTTAATTTGTTATTACTGAGTGTGTGATACACCTTTCAATGCAGAACTTCGAGGAACATGAACTTTCTGACCCCAAATGAGGGATGTTTCTTGAAATGAGGTGCACTCGAGAGGTATGGTGTTTTATGAGGGCATTTAATCCTTGATAAACATCTTAATTTGGTTGCTGGGTCATGTCGATAGACATGATTGTGCAACAAAGCAGCACATGGGAGTAGCTGCCAAGGTCATACTCTCTAAAGATGAATATGTACTCCTGCGTAACAGTGATTGCCTGTGGTTATCCTTGTAGTACTCATTAAATGAAATGTTTTAAGGGTTGATATAAAATTAACTTGGCTGTATCTGATTTTGTATGGAAATAACAAGGTACCAGGTATTTTGATATTTAGATTTCCCCTCATCTCCAATATATATGTGTAACATAGTCAAGTAAAAGCTCAATTTCTGTTCTACATTTTACTAGGGTCATTTAAAAGCATAGGCTCAACTACTGATGTTTGTCTCATAAAATGTTTTTGTAGTATGTTCCTTTGTTAATGCATAAGTATTTGTGGGGGAAACAGCAGTGCCAGTGACTGAGGATAAGGATGAGGGGTTGGGTAGTAGCCGTGTAGCTGATAAACAAGGTAAGTCTTGACAGTGGCTGATGTTGTCATTAAGAAGTTTTGGAATATGTGGGTATGGATATTTTACAGTTTTGTTTCTTTTGCAGATGGGGAAGTATGAGTTAGCATTCAGTTGGTGGCCTCAGGTCAGTTGACCTGAAGGAAGTGGGCCCCAAAGGTGATGGAGGTTGTTGCAGTGGACATCCCAGTCACTACAGTGGTGTGCAATGAGGTTACAGATGAGGGAATGCAGAGTGAGTGACAGTCAGTGGCTTGACGAAAGTGGATTTGTAAGGTAATGTATTCTGCTGGGGTGGATGTCTTGGTTGCTTGAGTGGGGCACAATGAGGTGGCACACAATGAGGTAGTAGATAATCTTACTTTATTCTGTGCTCATTAAGGCACATTGGAGTTAGTGCAGGTTGGGGTAGTATAATGGCAAGTGAGGAGGAGGTATGTTGGGAACAGGGTAAAGCAGAGTTGGGGATTGTTTAAGGGGAGTTCGGGCTTCCCGCAGGTGGGGTGGAGTCACAACACTCATATGATCATAGGAAATTGTTTGTAGAGGGTTATTTCAGGTGTTTGACATGAAGTGGGAGTTCCAAAAGGTGGTATCTTCTGCAAAATGAATCTGTCTCTCAAGTAGGTTCCGTTACTGTCATATACCAGGTTAAGGCTTGAGAACAAGTCTCCCTTGTACCACTTGACTTAGGTTTTGGGCTGATAGGAGGTGTTTCGGTACACATATAACTTGAGTATATGTAGGTTATATGAGGAACTGGGTGCTCTGTTGTCTACATTGAAATTAAAAAGCCTAAACAAGGCATCGTTTTGGGATTCCTTGCAGATGTAGGTTTTGTTTTAACTTCTTACCGGATGCAAATGGAACAAAGTGAAGGACAGCTGTGATTGGATAGCCAAGGACTAGCAGTGGATTAAGGACATTCAGCTGTTGAGCTCCTGAGGATGCATATCACCCAGTTACTTAAGTACTTTTTGCTAGGTTTAGTAAATTGGAGCATTGTTTTAGCATTGTGGTGCCCTTTGGATCATTTCAGTGGGATGGCTTTTTGGCAGATGAATAGGGAGGTTGATAGGGATTTCCATTTGTTGATGAATGAGGCATGTAATGTTCAGTTGGGGGAAATAATTTGGGGGAGTTGGGTTTGTAGCTTGTTGGATGGAAGGAAGGACAGTTGAGGGGCTGTTGAATACTTGGAGTTTTATGTTAAGCTGGTGTGAGGTTCAGCTGGAGTGGTTAGAGATTAAGGTTCATTTTCATTTGTTTAATATGGGCGTGGTATGGCTTGTAGTGTTCATGCTGCTAAAATTCCATGATGGCCATTTAAATGTCTTATTGCGCATAATGGATAGTTGTTGTATTGACAGGACTGCTATTAAATTGAATTTTGAAAAGAGATCTCATTTGGTTATTATTATATTTACTGGCCGGTAAAATGGGGCTGCAATTTGGCATGATATGCAATTGCCTCTGTGTGGTTTCAAGTGGCAGTAGGTTTAGTGTTCTGGTTGTCCAGTTGGCTGGTAATGACCGTGAATCATTACGAAGATTCTATTGAAGGTTAGGTAAGTGAGAATTTAGCTCATACACAGTGGTTATGCTAGGTTATGAGGTTATGGTTTGTTACTTTAGCACTGGAGAGGGATCAGTGGGTTACTTTCAGCCATTTAGGCAGCTGGGTACTTTCACTGTTTATGTGACAGGCTTTGGGAGGTGATGACATGAATCCAGTTTGGTTAGAGAGGATGAGGTATACTGAATGATATTCATCTTAATGCCTTTTAATGGTGTTTAGATTGCTGGAAGTTTGGTCAGAGAGAGGGGAAATAGCCTGGTCCGGCTGCTGGGTGGAAAAGAGGGGCAGGCTTGCCCTCTTCTGTTCCCCCTCTGGTGTTGAATGTTCAGTTCATTGAGTTGGGAAAGGAACGTGAGCAGTTGGAGACTGCTTGATAAGTAAAATAAGTGAGCAGAGGTAAGGACACTGCTTATTTGGTTGGATGAGTAATGCAATAAATGGGAAATGAAGTGAGTGATGGTACCCTGCTTCATAAGTAAGTGAGTGGACTGGATGCTGCTTACTGGGTCAGGAAGAGCGGGTAATGCTGTCCTAGTTAATGTTGCTTGGATGTTATGCTCAACTCTACCATGTGTCAATTGTAATTAATAAATATTGGTTAACAAAATTATGGTTATGGAAGTTTAATAAAGGTAATCAAATGTCATTTAGTGTGATATGTTACCGGTTAAACCGGGACAAATGAGGTTTGGTAACAAACCAGTTTGTCTAGCAGCATCTTCAGGTGGGGTTAGATAAATATAGTAGTAGGAATTAAGAGGGTGGGGAAGGTAAAAGGGTTAAATGGGAATGATGGATGATTGGGAAGAAATGAGGTAAGGGTAAGGAGGGGCTTAAGGGGTTTAGGCAAGTGTAATTGGGTGAGGAATCACATTTTGACATGAACTTGCTACCTGCCCTCCCTCCCCCTTTTCTGGTGGAATAACAGGGATTGTTATTTTATCAGTCTGGGAAGGGCAGAGAAGAGGAGCAGGCTTGCCCTCTTCTGTTCCCCCTCTTGATGTAATAACAGGGATTGTCGTTATTTTATCAGTCTGGGTAGGGCAGAGAAGAGGAGCAAGCTTGCCCTCTTCTGTTCCCCCTCCGGTGTTGGATGTTCAGTTCATTGAGTTGGGAAATGAAAGTGAGCGGTTGGACGCTGCTTGATAAGTAAAATAAGAGAGCAGAGGTAAGCTGCTTATTTGGTTGGATGTGTAATTCAATAAATGATAAATGAAGTAAGTGGTGGTATGCTGCTTCATAAGTAAGTGTGTGGAGGTATGTGTTTATTGAAGGGGATCAGGACAAAACTGCTTATCAGTAGCTTTCCATAGTACTTGAATCATCACTATTTTCCAAATAGCATATACAGATATCAATCCAAAATATAAGTCTGTTATATAGAAACAAGACTCTGTGCATGTTAATGTTAAAAAGGATGGCCTGACTGGTTCTTCCATCTCCATCTGCTGGTAAGTTTGTGCTAAGCTGATCTTTTGAAAACATCTGCCTTTCCCCCAGTTGGGACACAAGCATGCATTCTTAATATTGTGTTAGTAATAATTTTAAAATCCCTAGATACAAACATCATCAAACTCAGCTTTCCTTAGCACTGAGACAATTCATAGGTTCATAAGTTCATAGGTAGGTACTAAGCTATTGGCCCAATGGCCTAAGTAAGCCTAGACAACAAGTTTCCCTGGCTTACACCACCAAAGAAAATTATTTTCCTGTACCACTGTCGAACAGAGCAACAGAAGTGATCCCCGGGGTGTATTTCCTATTTCCCATCCACTCATCAAGATTTTTCTTGAAGAGTGCTAATGAGGAACATTGCTTGACATAGATGGGTAGCTTGTTCCAGAGTGTGGGAAGTCTCTGGGACAGGAATCTATCCCTCCAGCATGTCCTGTTTATTGTAGTTACAAGGTTTAGGTCCCTAGAGCATGTAGCTCGGAGGGATTGGGATTTCTTTAGGTGTAGCATGTCCAACAGCTCTGGGTTTGACATGGCTTTGTATGTTAGGCAGAGATCACCTTGGAGTAGGCAATATGCTATGAAGTAAAGGTGGAGTTTTTTGAGACAGTCAGTGTAGGGCATCTGTTTGAGGCCAGTAATCCTCTTTGTGAGGTACTTCTGTGGCCTTTCCAGCTGCTGCAGATGTCTTGTGAGGTACATTCCAAAAGGGCGTTGTACTCTATAATGGGTCTAATGAGTGTCGAGTAGAGGGGAACAATAACCTCTTTTTTCATAGGTTATAGGTTCATAGGTTTGGTACTGGGCTATCTGCCAGAAGGCATATATTAGCCCAGCCATGTTGTGTGGTATTCACCGCCCCTTTAGTAGTTCCCTAGACCCTTGTACTAGCAGCTAGTACCCATTGACCCCTATCTAGTAGTGCTGTTGGTGTGATCCCCGGTGTGAACTTTCTGTTACCCATCCACTCATCAAGGTTCCTCTTGAAGAATGATAGTGAGGGGCTCTGTCTTATGTAGATCGGGACCCTGTTCCATAGTAAGGGAAGTCTCTGCGAAAGGAATCTATCCCTCCAGCATGTTCTATTCATTGTTGTGTTGAGGTTTATATCCCTAGAGCATGTAGCTCGAGTAGATTTGGTTTTGCTAAGATAGAGCATGTTCAACAATTCTGGGTTGGACATGGCTCTGTACGTTAGACAGAGATCGCCTCTGAGAAAGTGGTATGCAACAGAGAACAGTCTTAGCTTTTCCAATTGTGCTGCATAGGGCAACTGTTTGAGGCCAGTAATCCTCTTGGTTAGGTACCTCTGTGGTCTCTCCAGCTGCTGGAGATGTCTAGCCAGGTACATTCCAATTGGTGCATTGTAGTCAATAATGGGTCTGATGAGGGAAGAGTAGAGGGGCACCATTACATCCTTAGATCTTGATGCAAACCCTTTCGTGATCAGATGGGTCACATAGAAGGATTTTCTAATCACTTTGGCAACATGGTTATCAAAGGAAAGCTGACTATCTGCTTGGGTCCCTAGATCCCTTATTTCTTCTTCAGATTTCGGGGGATTACCTCCTATGTTGTAGTTTGTGGGTACTCTGTTTTTTCCAAAGGGGATTACTATGCATTTTTTTGCATTTAGCTTGAGACCATGGCTTTTACACCATGCATCAGTCTCATTTAGGCCCTTCTGGAGGATCTCCATGTCAGCCGGAGACTCTATTATAGCACCCAGTTTGCAGTCGTCCGCAAACCTAGTCAGCCACAGCCCTTCCGTGCTTGCCTGTACTTCTGAGAAGTATATACCAAACAGGAGGGGCCCCAGGATAGAACCCTGAGGCACACCACTCATTACTGGTCTGGATTCAGACATAGATCCTGCTACTCTTACTTTATGGGAACTGTCTGAGAGCCAGTTTGTGATCCATTTTGTGATGTAAGGGTTTATGCCCAGGCTGGTGAGCTTATCAATAATACCTGAATGGGGAATGGTGTCAAATGCTTTAGAAAGGTCAAGGTAAGCCGTGTGTACCTCCTTTCCCTTATCTATAGCCTGAGTAACTGTCTCAAAGAAATCCACCAGGTTCAGGAGGCATGATCTGCCCTTGACGAAGCCGAACTGTGTGGGGTCCAGCGACTGGAGGTTCCCAGTCTCTCCATTTATGAGTTCCATAATGATTTACTCCATAGCCTTACAGATCAGACTGGTCAGGCTTATTGGTCGGTAGTTCCCAGGGTCAGTTGTGGCCCCACCCTTGTGTAGCGGGACCACCATTGCTGTGCACCATTCTATGGAATGAGAATCCTTTTGTGATGAGATGTATCATGTAGAAGGACTTCCTGACTACTGTGGTGATGTGATTATCAAAGGAGAGACTACTGTCCACCTGGGTCCTAAGGTCTCATCATGCATTCAGTGTTAAGTAGACTGCTGCCTATGTAGTAGTTCATGGGTACAGAGTTTTTACCAAATGGGATGACAATGCACTTTTTGGCATTGAGCTTGAGGCCATGGCTCTGACACCAGGCATCTGTCTCAGTGAGGCCCTTCTGTAGGATGTCCATATCATTTGAGGACTCAACTATGGCTCCTAGTTTGCAGTAATCTGTGAACTTCATTAGCCAGAGGCCGTCTGTGTTACCCTGTACTTCAGAAAAGTAGATACCAAACAGGAGAGGTCCCAGGACTGAACCCTGTGTACTCCACTTGTCACTGGTTTGAAGTCAGATTTGGAGTCTGCAACATTTACAGTGTGGCTTCTGTCAGTGAGCCAGTTGGCAACCCATCTTGTGTCATAGGGATTTATACCTAGTTTAGTGAGTATAGCTATAATTCCAGAATGGGGGATGGTGTTGAAAGCCTTGACGAGGTCAAGATAGGCTGTGTGAACCACCTTACCCTCATCTACAGTTTGGTGACTGCCTCAAAGAAGTCGATCAGGTTCAGGAGGCATGATCTGCATTTCACAAATCCAAACTGGGTGGGTTCCAGAGTTTGGAGGTTACCAATATCTTTGTTTATGAGTTCCATGATGATACATTCCATGGCCTTGCAGACCACGCTCGTCAAACTAATAGGGCGATAGTTCCCAGGATCAGTGGTGGCTTCCCCTTTGTGGAGTGGGATAACTGTTGCTGTGCGTGATTCAGTGGGCACAAAGCCTAATGTGAGGCTATGATTGAACATGGTGCTTAGGTGGGGAGCCTGTTTGTTCTGAAGTCCATGTAAAATGCAGCCTCGGATGTTGTCTGGTCTATCGATGCTGTGTTTTTGGCTTTAGAGAGTGCAGCTTTTACCTGCATAGTTGTGATTGCAGGGACTCTACAGTCTTCCTGTATAGATATGGACCCTTTAGGGGGTGGGCGGGGGGTAAAGTTAGCACTGAACTTATCTGCCGGGATGTTGGCAATATCAGTTGGTTCTGTAATTTTCTTGCCGTTGTGCTGTAACTCAGAGCAGATCTGGGTGTTGCCATTGAGATTCTTGACATAGCTATAAAATGCTTTGTGGTTGTACTCTGAATCAGTGGCAATTTTATTTTCATAGCTAGCTTTGGAGAATCTTATAAGGTTCATAGGTTCATAGGTTGGTACTAGGCTATTAGCCCTAGGGCCTATATAAGCCTAGCCAAACGGTACCCTGGCTTTTGCCACCCAAGAAAATTATTTTCCTGTGCCCCTGTCAAGCAGATCCACAGAAGTGATTGCCGGGGTGAATTTCCTATCTCCCATCCAATCATCAAGATTTTTCTTGAAGGGGGCGTGGCCAAGGATGAACACAGGATAGCAGCAGATTTCTTCAGCTCCACCAATTTCATTACATTGACAGGAATTAATTACTTAAAAAAATAATTTTTGAAGTAATTTTCTTTCTAAATATGTTTGTTTTATATAGTTCTTGAACTATATCTAAAAAAGAAAGGAAATCTTAATAATATTCCTGTCAGAAATTACTTTGGAAATTTTCCTATCAGTTTATCAGTCTGAAATGAGTTCCAGTAAGACAAATTCTCAAGACTCCAGCATCAAGAAAGAACTTCAGTCTCTGATAATTATAGTCCAGCAACTTACTGCTAAGATGGATAAAATGGATACTAAAATAGACACTTTCATAGAAAAACTACAAAACAAATAGACTTGTTACATATGGACCTGCAACAACAGAAGATCCAGATGACAGGCATAGAAGAAGCTGTGAATGACATGGAAAATAGAATACAAGAAGAGGAAATCAACATTGAGTTTCTGCTGAAACAAAATACACATTTACAAACAAAGCTGGATGACCTGGAAAATACATCTAGGCACAATAACATTAGGATTTTTGGACTGCCAGAAAATATTGAAGGTAACAATATTACTTCTTTTTTAACAACATGGCTCCCTAAAACTTTAGATTTACCAGAAGCATTCTCTTTTGGTATCGAAAGAGCACATAGATCTATAGCTAATACTAACTCAAACAAAAATTATCCTAGATCAGTTATAGTTAGATTTCTATCATCTTTTGATAAAGAGATGGTTCTTAAATCTGCTTGGGCTAAAGCTCCTGTTAAGATTAATGAAACAACTGTGCATTTTGACAATGACTATTCTTCCATGGTATTAGCTAAAAGAAAAGTTTTTCTGCCACTAATAAGGGAGCTTAAAAAAGCACAGTTTAAAACATACCTTCTGTTTCCTGCCAAACTTAAAATCTTCCTTCCTGATGGTCCTAAAATTTTCGATGACTTAGACTCTGCTTTACTGTTTATCAAAAAAA
>NC_056738.1:256905930-256908430 GCF_019279795.1 Protopterus annectens
GTTTCACAAAAAATACCCATTCTTAAAGGTACAAAACAAGGATGTCCACTTTCTCCACTATTATTCACTTTAGTAATGGAGCCTTGGGCTAATTTGATCAGAAACAGTACTGACATAGAGGGTTTTGAAATAGATGAAAATACAACATCCAAAATTCAACTTTTTGCAGATGATGTTCTAATTACATCAGCAGGATCTAATTCTTCTATACAGTCTCTATTTGACAACATGATGAATTTTAAAAGTATTTCTGGTTTAATATTCAATGAAGAAAAAACTAAAATACTACCTATATTTATATACACGAAAAAATATTCTCATTAGTGATTTTACTAAATATGTACCCAATTCAGGTCAGATAACTTATTTAGGTATAATACTATCTAAAGATATTAAATCTATTATATATAATAATTATAATAAATGTTTTCTTAATATACAAAATCTTTTTAATACCTGGAATAATATGTTTTTTACTATGGAGGAGAGACTTACAATTATTAAAATGATAATATTCCCCAAGATTTTATACTTAATACAATCAATAATACTTCCACCTACAAAAATAATTATCAAGAAACTGAACACACTAATGTCAAATTTCTTATGGGCACCTAATAGACCTAGGATTGCATTAAAGAAACATACTAATAGCTGGTCTCAGGGGGTATTTCTTTTCCAGACTTTAATTTATATACTATCTCTTCTATTGTAAAAGTTGTTACTTTATTAATAGATCAGTCATATGTCACAAAATGGAAAGATTATTGGGAGCTAATTAGTATACACTTCATGAAAATCTCCTTAACACATAAAAATATGATTGTAAATAACTCCATGTTATGGTTACTAAAGGAATTTTGTACTTCACCTATTACACCTAAACATATGGTTTGTTACCCATTAAATATTATTATTAGTTATCGTAACTTTATATTCATGCACCCTAAGTATAGGGAATGGAATTTTATTGTATTTCCTATAATGTATACTCAGGGTATGCTTTTGTCATCTACTTCTGAAGGAACTCATTTAGCTATAGATAATGATCTAAAGTACTGGTATTAGTTGATATCTGATAATAAAGTTAAAAATCTAGATTTCTTAAAACAAGAATTTGATCTAAGAGAAACTTGCTGGTTAGAGGTTCAGACCTTTAGACAACATCTCATTAATAAAATAGATTTAATGTCTATAACTGTTAAAGAATCTATTCCAACACTGATTGATTACTTGATATTAAATTTACAACATAAAGTTTCTGATAAAGGTAAACTTTCATACATACATAAAGTTATCAGACAAGAAACTTTTTACAGTGTAGATTCATACTGGAATTATTTCACTTCTATTAATGGGGACCCACCAAATCAACAAGATAAACAATATATATTGGAATCTGCTTATAGAACTACGTCTTCCATTGTCTGGAGACTTTATACATGGAAATTTTTACATAGATCTTTTTATACACCTTTGATGATGAATAAAATAAATAATAAAGATAATCTATGTAAGAGATGTAATGTAGAAATTAATGCTGACTGGGCTCATATGTTTTATGACTGTATAAAATTGAAAGAATACTGGAAGTCAATTAATGAATTTTGCAGGCTCTTTTTACAGATAATTTCATTATTTCTAAATCTCTTATATTATTCAACACACCTGTACCTCAAAGTGTTAAAAGGTTAAGCTTCCCTTGTTATGGTCTATTCTAGCAGTGGCTAGGAAAATAATAACTAGAAATTGGATTTCAGATACACCTCCTTCGTTCAATGAATTTAAAAATGTTATGAATATAGTGTGCCATATGGAAATAAACACAATTAGGACTAGAACAAATAGAAAAACATCTTATTTTATTGTATGGGATAATTTACAAAATTTGTTAAAAAAAAATTAATTTCAATAGCATGGTATTTTAGTTTAATTAATTGATCTGATTGTAGTGGATGTCTTTGTAAATACTTTAGTTGTTTTGTTGAATATTATAATAATACCTATTTTTAATTACTTGTATAAAATTGTTATGATATTTCTCTTATATGTTAAAACAATAAACCTGTTTTGAAAAAAAGATTTTTCTTGAAGAGTGCTACTGAGGAGCTTTGTTTGATATAGATAGGTAGTTTGTTCCAGAGTATGGGAAGTCTCTGGGACAGGCATCTATCCCTTCAGCATGTTCTGTTTATTGTGGTGAGAAGATTTAGGTCCCTAGAGCATGTAGCAAAGAGGGATTGGGATTTCTTTAAGTGGAGCATGTCCAACAGCTTTGGGTTTGACATAGCTTTGTATGTTAGGCAGAGATCGCATCTGAGTAGGCGATATGCAACAGAGTAAAGCTGGAGTTTTTTGAGACGGTCTTCATAGGGCATCTCTTTGAGGTCGGTAATCCTCTTTGTGAGGTATTTCTGCAGCCTTTCCAGTTGTAGATGTCTTGTGAGGTACATACCAAAAGGGGCGTTGTACTCAATAATGGGTCTAATGAGTGATGAGT